>NC_142521.1:10147500-10385000 GCF_964205215.1 Stylophora pistillata | reverse complement strand
TGAGGACCAGTGGGTACAGAGGATCAGAAGAACAGTGGGAACAGAGGACCAGTGGGTACAAAGGATCAGAGGAACAGAGGGAACAGAGGAAGAGTGGGAACAGAGGACCAGTGGGTACAGAGGACCACAGGAACAGTGGGAACAGAGGAACAGTGAGTACAGAGGTCCAGAGAAATAGGGGAACAGTGGGAACAGTGGGAACAGTGGGAACAGAGGACCAGTGGGTACAGAGGATCAGAGGAACAGAGAGAACAGAGGAACAGTAGGAACAGAGGACCAGTGGGAACAGAGGACCAGTGGGTACAGAGGATCAGAGGAACAGAGGGAACAGAGGATCAGTGGGAACAGAGGAACAGTGGGTACAGAGGACCAGAGGAACAGCGGGAACAGTGGAACAGAGGATCAGAGCAACAGAGCAACAGTGGGAACAGAGGACCAGTGGATACAGGGGATCGGAGGAACAGAGGGAACAGAGGGAACAGAGGACCAGTGGGTACAGAGGACCAGAGGAACAGCGGGAACAGTAGAACAGAGGAACAGAGGGAACAGAGAAACAGTGGGAACCGAGGATCAGTGGGAACAGAGGACCAGAGGAACAGTGGGAGCAGAGGAACAGTGGGAACAGAGGAACAGTGGGAACAGAGGACCAGTGGGAACAGAGGACCAGTGGGAACAAAGAACCAGAGGAACAGTGGGAACAGAGGAACAGTGGGTACAGAGGATCAGAGGAACAGTGGAAACTGAGGACCCGTGGGTACAGAGCATCAGAGGAACAGAGGGAACAGAGGAATAGTGGGAACAGAGGACCAATGGGAACAGAGGAAAGAGGAACAAAGGGATCAGAGGAACAGTGGGAACAGAGGAACAGTGGGAACAGAGGACTAGTGGGTACAGAGGACCGGAGGAACAGTGGGAACAGAGGACCAGTGAGTACAGAGGAGCAGAGGAACAGTGGAAACGGAGGACCAGTGGGTACAGAGGATCAGAGGAACAGAGAGGAACAGTGGGAACAGAGGACCATTGGGTACAGAGGATCAGAGGAACAGAGGGAACAGAGGAACAGTGGGAACAGAGGACCAGTGGGTACAGAAGACCACAGGAACAGTGGGAACAGAGGAACAGTGAGTACAGAGGACCAGAGAATCAGTGGAACAGTGGGAACAGAGGACCAGTGGGTACAGAGGATCAGAGGAACAGAGGGAACAGAGGAACAGTGGGAACAGAGGACCAGTGGGTACAGAGGACCAGTGGGTACAGAGGATCAGAGGAACAGCAGGAACAGTGGAACAGAGGACCAGTGGGTACAGAGAACTAGTGGGTACAAAGGATCAGAGGAACAGTGAGAACAGAGGACCAGTGGATACAGAGGATCAGAGGAACAGTGGGAACAGAGGAACAGTGAGTCCAGAGGACCAGAGAAACAGTGGAACAGTGGGAACAGAGGACCAGTGGGTACAGATGACCAGAGGAACAGAGGGAACAGAGGAACAGTGGGAACAGAGAACTAGTGGGTACAAAGGATCAGAGGAACAGTGAGAACAGAGGACCAGTGGATACAGAGGATCAGAGGAACAGTGGGAACAGAGGAACAGTGAGTACAGAGGACCAGAGAAACAGTGGGAACAGAGGACCAGTGGGTACAGAGGATCAGAGGAACAGCAGGAACAGAGGAACAGTGGGAACAGAGGACCAATGAGTACAGAGGACCAGAGAAACAGTGGAACAGGAGGAACAGTGGAAAAGTGGAAAAGTGGAAAAGTGGGAACAGAGGAACAGTGGGAACAGAGGAACAGTGGGTACAGAGGACCAGAGGAACAGTGGGAACAGAGGACCAGTGGGTGCAGAGGATCAGAGGAACAGTGGGAACAGAGGACCAGCGAATTCCTGATTTTTTCGTGAAATAAAGCTTATTTCGAAAAATTGCGTTGACTAAAGGCTTTTGGTTGGAGTTATCGGAAGTTTCGAAAAGTCGAGATTCGAGCAATCGGTATGTCACAGAAGCAAAACAAACAATAATTGAAGCTTACAAAATATATGAACTTCATATATTACATTGTATCTCATTTATCACTTTCACGGGTTTATTACGAATCAACTTAACGGCCTGCTCCCAGTTGGCTTGTTAGCTCAATTGGTAGAGCGCTGCACTAGTATCGCAGAGGTCAGTGGTTCGAATCCCGTACAGGCCTGATTTTTTTCAGGTCTGATTTTTGCTATTGCTTAAATAGCGCTATCTACTGCGAGGATCGTGGATCATATGTATCTAATACTGCAGTACAAAATATATGAACTTCATATATTTCATTGTATCTCGCAAGGAACATTATTCGCATTATAAGGACAGGAGAAACAGATTGAAGTGGTTGAGCATTTAACTAATCTTGGGCTTTTCAAACAGAACGAAGGCAGTTTAGTCACCCAAATGAAGAAAATTAACCGTTTCAGGGTGGTCAGGAGAGAACAGGCAACACTATGAGAACTTCCTAACCACTAATAATTTTGAAAACGAAGTTGAGCGGTTTTCCCATCATGGTTATTTTACTGGAGAACTGGGAAATCTTATGGTTCTAGACATTGCTAACGTCCTAAAAATGCCAATTGTGATATTTTCATCTCTGGAAAACTTCCTAACTATTCCTATACTGCCACGTCAACAGTTACATGATATGCCTCCCTTGTTTGAATCATTTAATGTTGCTGGTTGTGGGCACTACGACTACGTCTGTCGAGAAAATTATCTCTCGCAGCCAGGAGAAAAGATAGGCGAAGAGATAAGGAAGGAAACTGAGCTAAGGTGTTTTGCTCCTGTGGAGTCAGCAGGAAAGGCCAAGGGTCAGTAGAAAATATTTGCAATAACATTATTGGTCCGTACTCGAGCAGGTGCAAGTGTCTCAAAGCTCGAGTAAGTTGCTCCGGAAGTTGCACATGCCGCGGTTGTTCAAATCCATTTGGACAACATCAATTCGAAGGTGCAAATATTGAGTGCGGTGCACCACGCAAACGGCGAAAGTATGATTTTCAAAACTGGAAAAAGCATACCTCGCAAGCCTACCTCCACATGAAAGGAGAACCGCCACGAGAGGGAGCACCGACGAGGGAAGAGTTCTTTGTCGTGGAAGAACTTATACAACTGTCCCTTGCAAGCGGGAAGGAACTGAATACTTCCTCTCTGCTGACCCACTACAATTGTGTTCCATCTATCAGTTGCACTCTAGAGCCTAAGCCGTTACTGCTCAGAAAAAAAATCAAATGAACAAATCAAGCGAGCCATTGCAGCTCACAGTCACGACGCAGCCATTATGGCGGCGTTACTTAGAAGACAAAGTGAACTATGTTCCTCAAAGAAGTGAATACCATCAAAGGTGCCGAGGAATGCGGTAAATGTTTGTATGTTTTCTTGAATTTTTGTTACTGTTGCGCATATGACAAACGGTCATTTTGAAAATGAATAGATCTTGTTGCTATATTAAGCTATAATGTATCACAAGTTCTGAATAATTTTTTCATGAAACTTGAGAAGAAGTTTTTAAAGTAGTTATGTTAGCTGCAATTCTTTAATTAAATTTTTATATGGGACTATAATGTACTCAAACATGAATGGATAAAAATTCACTAAAATTCATTTAACCTGAGAATAGCTTTTGCAATTTACTGTGCTCACAAAATAAAGTTTAAACCACAACATGGCAAATAACTAAATCTATCAACCTTCGCAACTTAATAATCGGGGCTTCTATTTTTTCCATGTTCCCCACTGTTCTCCCATTCCTTTGCACCCAAACTTCCTCTGGTCCTCTGTACCCACTTTTCCTCTGGTCTTCTGTACCCACTGTTCCTCTGGTCCTCTGTACTCACTTTTCCCCTGGTCTTCTGTACCCACTGTTCCTCTGGTCCTCTGTACTCACTTTTCCTCTGGTCTTCTGTACCCACTGTTCCTCTGGTCCTCTGTACCCACTAGTCCTCTGTTCCTCTGTTCCCAGTGTTCCTCTGTTCCTCTGTTCTTCTGTTCCTCTGTTCCAGTGTTGCTCTGTTCCACTGTTCCTCTTTCCACTGTTCCTCTGTTCTACTGTTCCTCTGTTCTACTGTTCCTCTCTTCCACTGCTCCTCTATTTCTCTGTTCCCCTGTTTCTCTGTTTCTCTGTTTCTCTGTTCCTCTGTTCCTCTGTTCCCCTGTTCCCTCTGTACCTCTGGTCCTCTGTGCCCACTGTTCCTCTGTTCCCACTCTTTCTCTGGTCCTCTATACCCATTGGTCCTTGCTACCCACTGTTCCTCTGGTCCTCTGTGCCCACTGGTCTTCTGTACCCACTGTTCCTCTCGTCCTCTGTGCCCACTGTTCCTCTGTTCCCACTGTTCCTCCGGTCCTTTGTATCCTCTGGTCCTCTGTGCTCACTTTACCTCTGGTCTCATTGTCCCTCTGGTCCTCTGTTCCCTCTGGTCCTCTGTTCCCACTGGTCCTCTGTACCCACTGGTCCCCTGGTCCTCTGTACCCACTGTTCCACTGGTCCTCAGAGCCCACTGAGCCAGGACCCATTACTCAATTAATGGGCTCCTGACTGTACCCACTGTTATAATAATAATAATAATAATAATAATAATAATGAAGGTCTTTATTAAGAATTATTGTGCAAACAGACGTGCTACAATTAACATGAATAACATGAGTAAAATGAATGAGGAAAAAGAAAAGGTATTAATTACCATTGAAAAGACATCTATTAATAAAAACTGATTTAAAACGGCTTGTCTGGACCTTAGGCAAAATATAATTATGCGACCTAGTTCTCAACTGCCGTGTTCTCTGGGGAGGTAAGAGATCGCTCAACGCAGTGTTGGTGGAAGAGATCCTTTGCCATAATTTCTTATCTCTATTACAACGGATATCCAAGATACTGTGTTGCTTTAAGCAGTAACCCAGCTTATAACACCTGGCAAAGAGCTTATCAATTCTACTTAAATATTTACTATAAAAAGCACACCCCCAGACCTCAATAGCATATGTAAAAACTGAAAGAATCAAACTTTGAAAAAGTAAGTCCAAATTCTCAATAGGGTAGCCATAATATTTACATATTCTCAAAATATACAACCTACTGCTAGCCTTACTAAGTAGATAATCAATATGAGTGTCCCAATTAACTGGCACTTGCTCAAAGGTAACACCCAATAGTTTCAGTTTTTCTTTCCTCTCTATGATCTCGAGTGGTTCAGGAGGCGTCTTGGAAGTCTTTCCTCGTAAAAGAAGTTCCCATGTTTTCATCAAGTTGACTTTCATGCAGTTCTTCTCGGACCATTCAATAAAGGATAGGATTTCCGTTTCGGATTCATCTAAGCCTACATTTGCCTCGATTGGTAAACTAATAGTTATATCATCAGCAAATTTAACTAGAAGATTCTTATTAGTATTAACAGCTTTGATATCGTTAATAAAAATAGAAAATAAGACCGGCCCCAGGACTGTACCTTGAGGAACACCCCTATTTATAGAAACATATTCAGTACTATGACCATCGACAACAACTCTCTGCTTTCTATGATTTAAAAAACTAATAAGCCAATTAATAATATATGGATTAATGTTAACTTGCTTTAATTTACTACAGAGGGAATTGTGTGATACAGAGTCAAAGGCCTTACTAAAGTCAAAGGAAAAAATTCTGACAAAATCGGCGTTACCATCAAGCCACTTTAACCATGTGTGTTGACATTTAATTAATGCCATAGTAGAGTTATGGCCACCACGATAGGCAAACTGATCTAAATCAATATAATCATTGAAAATACTGGAAAGTTCAAAAGACCAATCGTTCAAAAAGTCTCATGATAATAGCAGTTATAGAAATTGGCTGAAGCTGGGTGCAGCAAGTCAATGGAGACTCCTTAGGTATAGGCTTGATGTCTGCCATCTTCCAAGAGGATGGTACTTTATGTTGTTGCAGCGAGCTGTTAAACACATCTGTTCCGATAGTCCTCTGTACCCACTGTTCTCTGTACCCTCTGTTCCTCTGTTCCTTTGTACCCACTGCTTCACTGGTCCTCTGTGCCCACTGTGCCCACTGTGCCCATTGTGCCCACTGTTCCATTGGTCCTCTGTGCCCACGGTTTCTCTGGTCCTCCGTGCCCGCTGTTCCTCTGGTCATCTGCACCTACTGTTCCACTGGTCCTTTGTACCCACTGTTCCACTGTTCCACTGTTCCTGCTGTTCCTCTGGTCCTCCGTACTCACTGGTCCGCTGTGCCCACCGTTCCCCACACATTCACTTTACCCTTCTGGTACATCATCTGTTAATTATTGGTCATTTCAGAACCCGGTACACCAGAGACAGCCCAAATTCTTAACAACTTTGGAGAGCGTCCAGGCTTGGTTGCCAAGCACGAACCGTTTATTGTTTGGAAGAAGGGAACTCTTTTCAACCTTTAAACGCTATTGCATGTGACGAAGGTGGAGAAAGTGTTGTCCAAAATTTCATTTTGCTGTACAAGATGGCTCGGAACACATGCACACCGTTCTGCGATAAAAGAAAGCCGTGCCCAAAACACCACGATCTCCTTGTTGCGATTTTAGAGTGCTCAGATATGCGAGATAAACGCGGAAAAATGGATGAGTTTGAAGAAACCGTGAAATCTTTTCTTAAGAAAGGCTGGAAGAGAGATGAAGAAATCCCCGATCCCGTCAAGAACTATCGCTTTCCTCTTCTGCACTGGGCAGGTGTTCTTGGCAAGTGCAGAGCAATGGAATGGCTTATTAAGAATGGTAGGTACTCCGTGTTGGTCTGTGTTGATCGTAAAATTAAAACTCGCATTGCTAAACGATGCTAACATTTCTGGGATTGACTCAAAATCAACTAAGTATCTTTGGGGTTTGTGCATCAGATAACTTACTGTGGCCAATACATACTAGTCACATTGATCATAGGGTAATTAGTTTATGACGTATGCTTCTCTCGATCAAACCCCCGGTACCGATTCAACGCCAAGACAAGAGATCAACTAAACCCCAGGGTGCTTGAGTTAGGCGTGGTGTTTGATCAGGGTCTAGCCTTTATTTGTGGGTGAACTCACCCTGCTAAACTCTGCATAACTCTACAAACTATAGCTAAACTCATTCAGATCACTCTGAAAATCTTCAAAAAGGAAGCAGTAATCAGCTTTGAAGAAAACCTTCTGACTGGTTGTTGTGGCTGGACAGAAAGGAAACTGGTGCCATCTTGATTAAGTGTCCATGGGTTCTCGGCATGGGAGGGGGGAGGAGTTGGTTAATCTAAGGTGACAGAAAAAAAGGCCGTCTGTCAATGAATGTAAGGTAGCAATTTATTGCCTGGTTTGTTGGGCCAAGTTTGAAACAGGTGCCCATAAAAGCTAGCCATCTTACCAGAGCTGGTCTGCTGCCAAAGCTGCTTGCTCCCTTCACATTTGCTTACCATAGGTGCCCATGCGAAATTTATAATTATTGAATTACTATCAAAGATGTTTTTATTACCAGTTTAAGTGGAAATGAATGACATTGTATAATTTTTCATGTTCAGAATTTTCTGAAAGTTTCATGCAAACTTGTTGAAACTTGTTAGGGATTTTAACTGAATTTTTCCCAGTTGTGCATGTGATCTGATGTAACAACATGGCCTCCATAATAACCTGGCTACTCACTTTTTTCTTGTCTGCTTTCTACTCTCAAACTTTCTGACAGCCTTGCCTAACAAAGGTCAAGCGTCACTCTCATTATAAGATAATTTGGTCTCATCAGCGGAGTTGATAATGTAAATTAGCCACATGTAAGGAGGTTTTAAGGCTAACATTTTAAGCATTAGCCTGTCGTCAAAGCCAAAAGGATGACAAAGGGTAAATGCTTGAAACATCAGCTTTAAAAACTCTCCATAGTGGCCAATTTATTTTTATTAACTCAGTTGATAAAAACAACATATCTTGTAATGAAGGGGGTAAGTTTCTTAAGAAACTGTGGTGATACATTGGTGGGGGTAACAAGGTAATTTCAATTGGTTATATCAGCTAAGTTGAAATTGTAAATTGGTCACCGTGAAGAGCTAAAAAGCTGATGTTTAGAGCATCAGCCCTTTGTCAGAGCAAATGACAAAGTGCTAACGTTTGAAACATCAGCTTTTTAACTCTTTACGGTGGCCAATTTACAATTTCAACTTAGTTGAAATAACCAAATTATCTTGTAATACCCCACCAATGCAGCACCACTGTTTATTGAGAAACTTGCCCGCATTCTGACCATAATGTAAACTATGAGTTATATTTTCACGTGGAGATGGCTGAGCTGTAGATGTTATGGCTTTAAAGAACCATTTCTGATAAAAGATTAGTTCCAGGCATCCTCAAAGAAGACAGAAATGTGATATTACTGGTTGAGTGGCACAAAACTGAGCAAAGAAAATGTAAGACGCAGAGGTTGAGGCTTTGTAACAGCTTTTAGTCGGCATTCAAAACTACGGCAATCAAAACTACAGCTAGCAGCACAAGCTTAGAAGACAAAAGACCTGATGTCTCGTACGTACAAAGTTCATATACCTTAACGGTGTCCAATGTCAGCACATGGCTGCATGGCGTGACATTACCTTATGTAGTGCAATTCGATAATCATGTCTTACAAACAAAACTCTAAGCACAAATTGTCACTGAAAAAAATGAGGCTTAGCTTGCAAAATCTCCCTCCATATTATTCTACTTAGTTTTGTCTTAGCTTTTACTTTCTAAAGGTTAAACTTCAAATGGAGAAAGTTGTTGAGCACTTGTCTTGAGGGTGGGTTAAGTCCCATGAGTTAACAGGTATTTTCTTCTTTTGCAAGTGGGCAGAGTGTGGGTTAATTGATACTTTTTTTGTGGAAAGGGTGTTTCTGTAAGAGCTCCTCAGTGAAATTTCAGAAAGGATCAAATGCATGAAATTTGAGTGAGAATGATAGAGGATGGATCTGCACCTGCTGAATCTGAATCTACTAATAATTTTGATTCTGATGTAAAGTGTAGAAATGACTCAGAATTTTCATTTGGAGATTTGAAATAATATTTACAAATAGATTCTTATCTATGAGAGGAGATGCATAGATGACATCATTATTAAATAACATTTTGCTTTTTATCACATAAAACAAATAGATTTCATGTTGTTGTGTGTTTCTTTAGTAATAGATCACAGATGTCAAAATGTGGTAAAAACAAAAAAATGGCACACAAGGCATAGCCGAGTATATCACCGATGTTTTAATAAAATTTTGACATTTTCTGTTGCTGTACAGACCCACGGCAACATGGAATCTATTTGTTTTATGTGTTAAAAAATCAAGAGGTTGTTAAATGGTGATGTAATCTCAGC
Source organism: Stylophora pistillata (assembly GCF_964205215.1). Taxonomy (NCBI): domain Eukaryota; kingdom Metazoa; phylum Cnidaria; class Anthozoa; order Scleractinia; family Pocilloporidae; genus Stylophora; species Stylophora pistillata. The sequence continues at coordinate 10,375,670 of NC_142521.1, read as the reverse complement.
ATCTGTCTTCTAATAGATTAAAAGGAAGAACCAATTGGATAAATTTCAATTGGATGGAAATTGCATTTGTATCCAATTGAAATGCACCCATTTCAATTGGATAGGTAGACTGGTTTATTAAAATTACATCGCAGTAAAAATACTGAATTGCACAATTGTTTTAGTAGTTTGTAAAAAAAATTGTGCAATTTAGTATTTTTACTGCGATGGGATTTTAATAAACCAGTCTATCTATCAGTCTATATATCCAATTGAAATGGGTGCATGATTCAGCTTATCATATGCAGCAGTGATTGCCGGCTGGGTTTTTGACTGGCGATCACATAGTAAAGCACAAGAGGCACTTGTAAGGTTACACACTTACAATTGTTTTGTATGAAGTATATTAAAAAAAAACACAAGAGGTACTTATAAGGTTACACACTTACAATCGTTTTGTATTAAGTATATTGAAAAAAAAAACACAAGAGGTACTTATGAGGTTACACACTTAGAATCATTCACCACCTTTGAGCCACCTCACTTGAAATTTTAGTTGGCAGTGTAATTTCCTGGCTACATACATACATATGTTAATTGACCACTCCCCATGGGGGCTTTTCAGGGCCAATTCCCACCTAGCAACCACCCCAGGGGAGGACATGCATCACACAGTGATCTCATGCATGGGAAATTAACGTCTCCTACCCCTAACCCTGCAGGAGATGGGACCTCCATTTATTCGTCCTTATCCGAGAAGACTAGAGTATCTAACCATTTCTTGATATAGAAAGGTAGCATATTCTCCTCACTTGTTTTAAGACCTTGAGTGTTGGTCCAGCCGGGGACTGGCTACAACCAGCTACAACCCTGTGTATGATTTACATAATTTTTTTCATGTGTTCTCTTAGGTTTTGACCCCACTGTGCGTTCATCAGACACTCAAGAAACTGCCCTGCATAGATGTATTCTCTGTTTACACTACAGCAATATCAGACGCCTAGTTGACAAGACCAAGATTATGATACATCTGCTAAAAGATTGTCTTCATCTACAGGATAAAGCCTTGCAAACACCACTCCATGCTGCTGCAATAAAACTTTTAAGTGGTAACAAGGTCGACTTCTATGAGGAATGCCTTGAGGGAATGGTAGCGAAGGCTAAGGAACTGTCAGGGAAAACAGCCCAAATAATGAATGCAAGGGACCAACATGGCAACACAGCATTGCATTATCTGGCCCAAAAAGATATCGGCTTGATTGCCTTTCGTGCAATTGTTAATGCTGGAGGAGACATGACAATCAAGAACAACAAAAAACTTACTGCTAGGGACATTGCCATGAACAGTGGCTGCACACGTATCATAAAGTTTCTATCAACTGTTGGCAATAGTTCACGACTTTCCAATCGCTATGATGACAGCATTTACACCACTGAAAGTCCTCCTGAGTCACCCTTGAATGATGAAGCTGAAAGGGAATGTGGAGAAGATGAGCCCTCCAATGAAGATGATTTCTCAAACGTCGAGAGGAGCACCAGTCTTGTGGATGGAGAGCCATCTAGTGATACTCTTTCTCTTGGCAAAGATAGGATAAGCTCAAATGATGTCACAACAGATCATGAAGATCCAGAGGAATGTGAAGAAAATGTGACACATGTAGAGACCACCCAAGATGAGCCTTCACTGGAAAGGAATACTCCTGAAGATGCTGGGAACACTGACCAAACAGATGAGGAACCTTCCAACCAGCCATTTGGTCTTTGTCATCTTTCTGATGTCTTTGCAGGCCCTCAGACTTCCCACGATTTGACACATGGAAATGAAAATGAAACCCCAGAAAATTACTCTAACAATGATGCCTCCCAAGTTGACTCTTTTCTGGTTAATGATGAAGATTTCCATGAAGGCACAAGTAATGCTGAATGGTCTGATGAGGACATTTCTGAAGACGTAAATGCTACTGGCTCTAATGAAACTAATGATGTTCCACTTACTCTCACGGATGAACTTCCTTTGCCCAATGCTCCTCCTGGTGTTAAAAGTTCTGCACCATCTGATTTCATATCCACCTCAACACCAAATGTTTCCTCTGTTGGAATCATCACCCCACCTAGCGTTGGAGTGGACCACTCATTGGATGTTGGAAGTCAGTCCCCTCATAGTCCACCACGTGAATGTAGAAGTACCTGTGAAGGTGTTCAGATGCCAACTGTGGATCCATACCCTTGCATAGCAAGTGTTAAAGAAGAGATGCAACCAGTAAGTGGCATTGTTTTGAAGTGTTAAATGTGTTGAATATAGTTAATTGTAGTAACAAGCATGATGAAGGCTTGCTGATAAACAGGTACTGGTTGAACCAGACCGACACTGCATTTGCTATGACATTCACAAATGGTTAGACATTGTAGGCTTCTCAAATAACTACAGCAAACCGTCTTCTCTTTACTGGTTATATATTGTATTTTATTTTATTGGGTATTTTGTATGTCACGGAGGGGACAATTCGGAAGAGAATATCATGGATAGCTCCCCAGCTTAATATAATTCAGTTCACTGAGGACTTCTAATGGATAGAACAGCTAATAATTGTTTTAAATCAAACTATTTCCAAACGACTTCTTCCACATGTGGAGGGAATTAGTCATTCATTTAGACTGTCACGGAGGGGACCAGAGAAACTATGAAAACTGAAAGTTAAAATTTAATCTCAGATTTCTGTGAGTGTATAACGGCAGCAACAATAATTTAGTACATAGTTTATTTAGATGTTAATGAACAATAAAACTGCCTTAAATGGAAAAGGCCTTCTTCCTCTCTTACATTGCACAGGAACAGTAAGTGCTCGTGGTTGTTGTCATGGAGGGGACCGTTTGTCCAATAGGCAGCAGTGATCAATTTGAACCAATTTGAACCAATTTTCCAGCCTTATATGAGTTTACAGCCCCAGTTTAATTCATTTCTTTTCAAGATATTCTTTAGAGCTCGACCACATCAAAAAGGTTGGCTGTCGTATGTGTTGTCAAGACATTTAATTTATGGCTGGAAAGTATTCTGGAAAGTTGTGTCATGCTGTTTGTTCATATGATACAACACATTTCTTAAAAAAAACCTTCATGTTTTTTTTTTTAGTTTTTATTTGGAAACTTTAGGTTCATGTAAAGTACTCAAGATAGCATCAATGGTTCTATAAGACCTGGTGCATACAAAAACATATACAACATTTTTAAAACTTACATGTATAACTAAAAATGTAAGCAACTCAGATATTTCAAGGTTTTGTGTCTCAGTCTCTTTCTCTTAATAAAAAGGCTTAAAACTGCATTTTAGACTGCAAGTATGCATGCACGCATGATGTGCAAGATGTAAATATAATAATTATATAAGCTGAATATTGAACAAAAGTGCAACAGATTCAGAGGTGATAATGACTTACAAGTTTTAATACTTGTATATGTACTGTTGTACAGCTAACTGTTGACAATATCCAGTTAATACTAAAGTAGTCTAAAATCCAGTACACTCTAAGTGAATAAACCTCTAAAAAGCTCAAATCTCATTTTCATAAATGCTGTGAACGACAGACAGTTATCATAGGCTTTCTTGTGCTCAGAATTAGTGCTGCTTTTTGAAAAACAGGTGCACATTCTCAACTTCATCTTGCACTGAAAATGTAAATGGGCGATTGCCTTCCAGCATTACAGGACCATAAAAAATACAACTGCAATGTACCCTGTCCATGTCATCTCATCTTGGCCAGTCATAGGTGGCAGAGCTTATGCTGTGTAAAAACTTGAGTTCTACAAAGCCGTCTTCAACAGAAATCACCCGGCCAAAATAAAAAGTTGTGACATAGTCTACAGCAAAGTACATCCCAACCTCCACCCCCTTAGATGGTACTGGGCTGAGATGTTGAACATGGAGATCATGAATAATGGATTTCCTCACATCCACCATGTCCTTGTTAAGGACAAGAGGACAGGAAAGAGCAAGGGCTCTTGCAAACATGCAAACAAACACACCACAATCATAATCTGTTTCTTGTTGTTGTATATCATTAGAACTGTGTACATGAAAGGACCAGTCCCCTGGACTAAGCTGATTATCTGCCACAAGCAATGCACTCCACATCTTACAGACAGCTCTTTGGTGGGTGGGCTTGACAAAACTGCCAGCTGCACTATCAAGCACAATAATATGGTTTATCTTAGGCAGAACACAAAGAAGAAACCAGTGGTGGTTCCCAAACCTGATTGCTGGGGACAAAAGTAAAATCTTCCTCCAAGACCTTGCCTTTCTCAAGGAAGTCATTAGCAAGTTTCTTATAACTGAGTTTCTCAAAACTCTCCCAGTTGATAGCAGTTACTGTACAGTTAACAGACATGGCTGAGAGCAACTTTAGGTATGCATTGATCACAAAATTTGGTAGCCACTTGTCCTCTGAATGCAATGCTTCATCACCTGACAGTGCTTTAAGGTCTTGAATGGATATTAAATGATCTCCCCTAAAAGAAACAGCTACAGCCAATAAGGCTGCTACAATTGGCTCATGGTAAAAGGGAAGGTTGAATGAAGTAGTAGATGTTAGCTTTCTTCTTATTGCTGAGGGCAATCAGTGCTTAATGTTCAGGGTAACCCTTGAATTACTTGCAACTATCTGTTGTGAATTTGATGGAAAAATATGTGCCACTACCTCAACTTCATAATCACTTTCTGGTTTCTTACTCTTGTCACTGGCTGGTGTCTGACTCTTTGCACTGCTTGATTTCTCACTCCCATCACTGGCTGGTGTCTGACTCTTTGTGCTGCTTGATTTCTCACTCCCATCACTGGCTGGTGTCTGACTCTTTGCACTGCTTGATTTCTCACTCCCATCACTGGCTGGTGTCTGACTCTTTGCACTGCTTGATTTCTCACTCCCATCACTGGCTGGTGTCTGACTCTTTGCACTGCTTGATTTCTCACTCCCATCACTGGCTGGTGTCTGACTCTTTGCACTGCTTGATTTCTCACTCCCATCACTGGCTGGTGTCTGACTCTTTGCACTGCTTGATTTCTCACTCCCATCACTGGCTGGTGTCTGACTCTTTGCACTGCTTGATTTCTCACTCCCATCACTGGCTGGTGTCTGACTCTTTGCACTGCTTGATTTCTCACTCCCATCACTGGCTGGTGTCTGACTCTTTGCACTGCTTGATTTCTCACTCCCATCACTGGCTGGTGTCTGACTCTTTGCACTGCTTGATTTCTCACTCCCATCACTGGCTGGTGTCTGACTCTTTGCACTGCTTGATTTCTCACTCCCATCACTGGCTGGTGTCTGACTCTTTGCACTGCTTGATTTCTCACTCCCATCACTGGCTGGTGTCTGACTCTTTGCACTGCTTGATTTCTCACTCCCATCACTGGCTGGTGTCTGACTCTTTGTGCTGCTTGATTTCTCACTCCCATCACTGGCTGGTGTCTGACTCTTTGCACTGCTTGATTTCTCACTCCCATCACTGGCTGGTGTCTGACTCTTTGCACTGCTTGATTTCTCACTCCCATCACTGGCTGGTGTCTGACTCTTTGCACTGCTTGATTTCTCACTCCCATCACTGGCTGGTGTCTGACTCTTTGCACTGCTTGATTTCTCACTCCCATCACTGGCTGGTGTCTGACTCTTTGCACTGCTTGATTTCTCACTCCCATCACTGGCTGGTGTCTGACTCTTTGCACTGCTTGATTTCTCACTCCCATCACTGGCTGGTGTCTGACTCTTTGCACTGCTTGATTTCTCACTCCCATCACTGGCTGGTGTCTGACTCTTTGCACTGCTTGATTTCTCACTCCCATCACTGGCTGGTGTCTGACTCTTTGTGCTGCTTGATTTCTCACTCCCATCACTGGCTGGTGTCTGACTCTTTGTGCTGCTTGATTTCTCACTCCAGTCACTGGCTGGTGTCTGACTCTTTGCACTGCTTGATTTCTCACTCCCATCACTGGCTGGTGTCTGACTCTTTGTGCTGCTTGATTTCTCACTCCAGTCACTGGCTGGTGTCTGACTCTTTGCACTGCTTGATTTCTCACTCCCATCACTGGCTGGTGTCTGACTCTTTGCACTGCTTGATTTCTCACTCCCATCACTGGCTGGTGTCTGACTCTTTGCACTGCTTGATTTCTCACTCCCATCACTGGCTGGTGTCTGACTCTTTGTGCTGCTTGATTTCTCACTATCATCACTGGCTGGTGTCTGACTCTTTGCACTGCTTGATTTCTCACTCCCATCACTGGCTGGTGTCTGACTCTTTGCACTGCTTGATTTCTCACTCCAGTCACTGGCTGGTGTCTGACTCTTTGCACTGCTTGATTTCTCACTCCCATCACTGGCTGGTGTCTGACTCTTTGCACTGCTTGATTTCTCACTCCCATCACTGGCTGGTGTCTGACTCTTTGCACTGCTTGATTTCTCACTCCCATCACTGGCTGGTGTCTGACTCTTTGCACTGCTTGATTTCTCACTCCAGTCACTGGCTGGTGTCTGACTCTTTGCACTGCTTGATTTCTCACTCCCATCACTGGCTGGTGTCTGACTCTTTGCACTGCTTGATTTCTCACTCCCATCACTGGCTGGTGTCTGACTCTTTGCACTGCTTGATTTCTCACTCCCATCACTGGCTGGTGTCTGACTCTTTGCACTGCTTGATTTCTCACTCCCATCACTGGCTGGTGTCTGACTCTGTGCACTGCTTGATTTCTCACTCCCATCACTGGCTGGTGTCTGACTCTTTGCACTGCTTGATTTCTCACTCCCATCACTGGCTGGTGTCTGACTCTTTGCACTGCTTGATTTCTCACTCCCATCACTGGCTGGTGTCTGACTCTTTGCACTGCTTGATTTCTCACTCCCATCACTGGCTGGTGTCTGACTCTTTGTGCTGCTTGATTTCTCACTCCCATCACTGGCTGGTGTCTGACTCTTTGCACTGCTTGATTTCTCACTCTCATCACTGGCTGGTGTCTGACTCTGTGCACTGCTTGATTTCTCACTCCCATCACTGGCTGGTGTCTGACTCTTTGCACTGCTTGATTTCTCACTCTCATCACTGGCTGGTGTCTGACTCTGTGCACTGCTTGATTTCTCACTCCCATCACTGGCTGGTGTCTGACTCTGTGCACTGCTTGATTTCTCACTCTCATCACTGGCTGGTGTCTGACTCTGTGCACTGCTTGATTTCTCACTCCCATCACTGGCTGGTGTCTGACTCTTTGCACTGCTTGATTTCTCACTCCCATCACTGGCTGGTGTCTGACTCTTTGCACTGCTTGATTTCTCACTCCCATCACTGGCTGGTGTCTGACTCTGTGCACTGCTTGATTTCTCACTCCCATCACTGGCTGGTGTCTGACTCTTTGCACTGCTTGATTTCTCACTCCCATCACTGGCTGGTGTCTGACTCTTTGCACTGCTTGATTTCTCACTCCCATCACTGGCTGGTGTCTGACTCTTTGCACTGCTTGATTTCTCACTCCCATCACTGGCTAGTGTCTGACTCTGTGCACTGCTTGATTTCTCACTCCCATCACTGGCTGGTGTCTGACTCTTTGTGCTGCTTGATTTCTCACTTCTGTCACTGGCTGGTGTCTGACTCTTTGCACAGCTTGGAACACGAACAGGCTGCATACAGGTGTCATGCTTTAAGAACCGAGAGTTAACAGACACAGTTGTGTCAGAAACCTTGGCAACATAATGAATAGAGTGAGTTTCTGGAATAGCTAAACAAGCATTCCATCTTTGGAGGAGCTTCTCTTTTGCCTGAGTGATCTCTTCCCTAGGGATGTATAACAACTTTATTTTCTGGCATTCTTTGTTGGCAATCTTTGCAAACTCTTCAGCACTGTTTACAACTTCACGGCCTTGCAGAATTGTTCTCCAAATGGCACACTTAACAGCTCCTCCTACTCCATCAACAGCCCCTTTACCATGTGCTGTCTCAAAGAAGCTCCAAGTTGCCTGAATGCCAAAATCAAGAGGATGGTACAATACATTGGCCAAGTTAAATCTGTTCTTGAACTGAGAGGCAGCTCCATCACTCCAATAATGCACCTGTTTGAAAGCAACTTTCTCACTAACAGCATTCAAAATTGCTTTGTTGAACACATAAACGCTTGCTTTATCATGAGAGCTCATCTGAAATAAGAGCATATGAAAGATGCTTCAGTTGCTTCTGGTCATCTTTGTAGTATACCATTGCAGTGAATACTGTGACTGCCTCATTGGACCAGCGGGATGCCATGATTGCACGTTGGTGACGTAGCTGAAAATTTTCTGAAAAATCCTCATGAATAATGATTTCATCTTGTTTAAGTTCCTCCTTGAGGTGCCTTACCTCTTGAAACTGAGGCCTGATATTGTAGACAAGGGGACTAAATGACCTCAGCTGGGCTTGCAGATCTTCCTTGGCTTCACCAATTGTACACTCAACAAGATTTTTCTTCACAACCCCTTCCACTGTTTGCCACTGATAATACGATACTAAACCATCCTCATCTAGATCTTCAAAAAGATGATATGTTGGCTCAGTGATGCCACAGCTATTGCACACTCTGTCAACACACTTGCAAGAGTCAAGACTGCATACTGTCTGTGCAACAGCTTCTTCACTTGATAGACAGTCAGATGTTCCAAGTTTTGACAATCCCAGGAGGAGAAGGTCTATATTCTCGTAATACTTACAATTGCAAACTTCTTGGCCAAATGCAGATGATGAAATGACTTGGGGAGGTCGAAGTTCTGCAAACTTGGATTTGGCAATCTGAATGTTGCTTTCTCCTTGAACAGCTTGTGGGCTTCTCCAATTTTGAACAAAAGCAATCTTTTTCGCCTGTGTTCCCTTTTACCATCAGGTAGTTTGACAGACACAGAATCCTTCTTCCCTGAAAGCATCCTACTGATGTCATCTCTTATGTAGAAGTCTTCTACCTCTGGTATTTCATCACTAGTCTGAGCATCACATCTTTTCTCTCTGTCTTTCTTGTGTTCTTTTCTTCTCTTGGAGTTGCTGTCACATAAATCTACCACTGCCTTTCGTTTTCGGAGGGAGAGATCTTGAACCATATTTTGCTAAAACTTGTACTTTTTTTTTGAGGGCATTTTGGCAGGTGCTTCTTTGCTCTGCTAAGTGCCTTTCCAAGCATCTGGGGGCTGATCCTATTAGAATCTTTGGTTGTTTTCTTGACTAACTCTGCCATTTTTTTTCTCTGCTTTCTTTTCTTTTCTCTTTCTTTGGCTCTAAGAACTTCAGGTTGAGTTGCTTTTTTCTTCAAGTAATCCTTTTTCTTTCAGTCTCTATCTTTCTTTTTAACCATCTCATAACTTTCATCATTTTCTTTCAATCTTTCTCTGTATTTCTCTGTCCTCTCTTTAGAGCTCATTTCAGCTCTAAAGCAACTGCCAGTGCTGTGATGATCATGCTCAGAACCTACAATCCCAGAATCCTTTACTTTTTCTTCATGTATTAGTCATGAAATGTGCAACTCTTCCTTAGATAGTAAAAATGTACTACTCACATCCACTTTTGATGTAAATTAATTTGAATTTTAAACTCAATAGTTACATTAATTTCTCTTTTAAGTGAGGAGAGTATAGTTTGTTACATTACATTTATCTTCAGTGACAGTTAATTTTTCTCCATTACAGTGATGTCCCCTCTGTGACAGAAAAGTCCCCTCCGTGACAAAAAAAGTCCCCTCCGTGACAGAAAAGTCCCCTCCGTGACAGAAAAGTCCCCTCTGTGACAAAAGTTCCCTTCCGTGAAATTTTTTTTTTTTTAAAGTAATTAAAGGGAAAAAGAAGTGGAAGAAACTCTTTACCACTTTTGAGTTTGTCAGCCCATACTTCAATAATTAACAGAAGTTTCTGCAGTTATCCCCATTTATTTTAGAAAGATCATAATTTTTGTGGGTATTTTTGTCAGGGAGGGGACAATTCAATGTTGGACAAAGCATTACATCTCTTCCGCACAAAGCCAAGAAACATTTAATAACATAGGAAGTCTGGGTAAACAACTTAATGTCCTGACAGTTATTATTAGATTTGTTCTCAAGACAGATCTACAATATTTATTTAGTGTATGTCCCCTCCGTGACAGCTTTTTTGATATCAAGGTTAAGTTATGATAATTTATGACACAAAATTATAGTGCTGACATCTCAAAAGTATCATTTTATACAAATTTGGCATTTAACCATTACAGAAATAGAGCTTAATTGTCCTTTTAGTCAATTTTATTTCTTAAAGCTTTCTGTCTAAAATACTGTGGAATTACCCTATTGTATTTAAGGATTTGTACAAAGTACTGGGCCGGGTTGTTCAAAGCTGGGTTAAGTTAACCCAGGGTTAGCGTGAAATTTGATTTCAGATCTGAAAGCTTTAGGAGAAAGTTCAGTTTAATTATTTTGTGTCTACAATTTGATGATCGGATGCTCTAAAAAGAACAGGGGAAATTATCTCATAAAGGTTCTTGAATAGAGAAATAAGGAAACCTGAATCAAAATTTAACCCTGGGTTAGTGCTAATCGGCCTTCGAACAACTGGACCCAGGAGGAGAAACAGTAGGACATAAGTCCCCTACTAGGTATATGCTCCAACCCAACCCTGCCCCCTCCCACCCCCAATTCCCAGTAAACAGGCCAGACCACATCACAGTAATCTCGTGAGTGAGTTCTTTATAGTCCCCTGCCTAACCAAATTAACTAATTAATAGATGCAGGAGACGAGGCCTACGGTTTATTCATCCTTATCCAAGAAGACTAGAATGTCTATCCATTTCTTGATATTATAGAAAGGTAGCACATTCTCCTCAGTTATTTTAAGACCTAGAGTGTTGGTCCAGCCGGGGCTCAAACCCTCGACCCCCCGTACAACAGTTCAGCACTCTAACCAATTGAGCTAACTGGGAGGTAGAGGATGTTGAAGAACCCATACACTTCTTGCAAAGTGGACGAAATGCAGCTTCCGGTGTTGAGGTCTGCCCTTGTTGTTGTTTACACAGGCCCTCATTTAAACCAGTTCTAAACTAGCATCAAATATGGCAAACAAATGAAATAAATACAAAAATTAAAAAGTAAAAGAGATAATACATTTATTATGTCGTAGCAGTTTTTACAAGCGGGGAGCTATATCAGTTCATCCTTGCTTTAAGAAGATAAGTGGTTAGCAACATTTTCACAGAGATGTTCACTTGTAAATTTTTTCAAAGACCCCAAATTGCATGAGCCCGAAGGGCGAGTGCAATTTTGTTAGTCTTTGAAAAAGTTGATTTGTGCTTATTTGTTCCAAATTGCACACAAAATCATGTGATTAGCTATACATATAAAATTAAATCTTTGTTACGGAAAGAGCTAGGACCAAAGAGCAAAAGTAATGAAAAGTAAGTTAATTGCAGGTTCTTTTCTCGAACCCTTGTGGGTGCAGGAAGCGGAATTATGAATCCTAACCCCAACCCTGGTAGAATAAACAGCCTCGATCAGGAGACTCATGATGCGTGATTAACGCCAAAACTAATATGTGACGCGTGAATTTTATTACGGAAAGGCGAGCGTGATTCGTGAATTTATGAACCAGCGTGATGTGCCTCCTGAATTGGACGTTCCGGTTGTCGTTTTGTTACCTGTCAATCATGTAATCTTTCGAGTGAATAAGGGAGAGAGAGAAGAGCTCGGCACGGTTGTAATAAACTTGGAGTTCAACGAATAAGAAGACCCTGGCAGATAGATCGTTTAGTTGTGCCGCCCCTAGACTTTGGAATCTGCTTCCTACCACAATAAGATCTATTTCCAGTTTAGATATTTTTAAAATTAGACTTAAAACTTTTTTATTTAATAGGGCGTTTAATTAGTTACTATAGTTGTTATGATTAAATTGCATTATTGATGAATTATTTTATTTATTTATTTATTTATTTATGGAATTTTAGAAATGTAATTTTGAACTTCTATTTTATTTTTGATTTAATATTTATTGTAAGGCGCAGTCGAATATTTTTATAGAAACTGCGCGGTATAAATTTAAATTTAATAATAATAATAATAATAAACCGCTTAGTGAAATAGCATTCTAGCGGGCAGTCAATGCACTACACAGGCGACGAGGGATAAAAAGCATCACTGAATAAACGAAAGTCCTTTCCAGCCGATAGGAACACAGAATCAAAACAAACCGAGTCAAGGCGACAGCTTACGCAGCCATGAGCACCCTACCACCGTTTCCCTCATTCGACCTTTCTCAAAACCAAGGAACACTTGCCACTCGGTGGAAAAAGTACATCGCACGGTTCTGCAACCTTATTGCGGCGTTGAATGTGACCAACAAGAAGCGACAGCAGGCTCCTCTGTTATACTATGCAGGCGAAGAGGTCAACGATATTGTTGAAACGCTGCCCGACGCCGTTGCAGGAGCAGACGAAGACCCGCTCGAGAAAACAATCACGGCTCTCACAAACCACTTCACGCCGAAGACTAATGTGGCCTATGACGAATACAAGTTCAGGCAGGCAAAACAAGACCCAGGAGAAGACCTCATGACCTATTACACCAGGCTGAAACACCTATCACAAACCTGCGAATTCGCTGATGCCGACCGAGAAATCAAAAATCAGATTATTCAACTGTGTTCGTCGTCCAAGCTGCGCCGAAAGGCTCTCAGTGATCCTGAAATTACCTTACATGCACTCCTCGATTACGGCAAAACCCTGGAGCTTACCGAAACACAAGTCAAAGAAGTGGAAAACTCAAAAGCAGAAGTAAACAAACTCGATAAACACCGTGAAGTAACTCGACGGAAACCTTGGAATGGACCCCCACGCGACAAGAAGGAACGCCCGGGACACGGATTTTCCCGTTCACACTCAGGAACAACAACATGTCGAAACTGCGGTGGCGCTTATCCACATGATGGCGGCATGCGATGTTGTCTGGCCTATCAGAAAGAGTGCCGAAGTTGCGGCCAGTGGGACATTTAGAATCGGTCTGTCGCAGCAAACCAAAGGCAAGATCTCACAAGCGAGAGTCACGGAAAACAGTCAGCACACTCGACGAGCACTTGGATGAATCCAGTGACAGCGACGACGAAAACACCTTCCATCTAAGCATCCACAGTGTTAACGGAAAGAACATTAAGCAGCCATTGTTCAAGGTCAAGATCAATGGTACCTTGCTGACTCTGATGGCCGATTCAGGATCTAGTATCACCATCCTAGACGAGAAGGACTTCAAATCAGTTCAGAATCGACCACGCGTGAGCGACACCACGACAGAGCGAAAGACGAAGGGCTGACGCTCGAAACGTCAGCTTTTTTGTTCGTTACGATGGCCAATTTACAATTTCAACTTAGTTGATATAACCAATTATCTTGTTACCCCCACCGACGCAGCGCCACAGTTTCTTTATAAACTTTCAGCCTTTATTCATTGATCCGAAGAAGGTCCAGGCGATAACCAATCTCCCACCACCAATTAACGTCGCAGAAGTGCGCAGCCTCCTTGGTATGACTAATTACTGCTCCAGATTCATTCCTGCTTACGCAACGCTAACACAGCCTCTCCGTGAGCTGACCCAAAACAACATGCCTTGGAAGTGGAGCCAAAGGCAAGACCACGCCCTCCAGCAGCTCAAGACCGCGCCGGTGGGCTTGGGGCAATCCTGGCTCAAACTGACCCCATCACTGGAGACAAGCACGTGGTTACGTACGCAAGCAGGCCCTTGACTCCTGTAGAACAGCGCTACAGTGAGACTGAGCGTGAAGCTCTTGCTGTTGTATGGGGATGTGAATATTTTTACCTAAACGTCTATGGCAAACCGGTAACTGTCACCACAGATCATAAGCCGTTACTTGCGATATACAACAATCCTCGGTCAAAACCACCACCACGCATCGAGAGGTGGACACTGCGCTTACAGCCATGCCAAGTGAGAGTTGTGTACGAGCAAGGAGAAGGAAACCCGGCTGACTATATGTCCCGACACCCTGAGAAGTCAACGCTCTCCAGCAGTCGACAGCAACGCGTGGCAGAAGAGTTCGTGAACTACATCACACACGCTGCCAAGCCCAACGCACTCAAGCTAGAGGACATCAATCATGCAGGCAACTATGAAAGATCCAACCCTTCTAGCTGTCATTGATGCTGTGCGTACCTGCAACTGGTTTGAGCCGTCCAAGCAATTCGACATTAACCAAAACGCGTACAAAGCTCTTGAACGGGTCAAGGAAGAACTAACCATCTGCAGTTGCTTGAGTGTACTCTTGAGAGGAAGACGGATCATTGTCCCTGAAGTCTTACAACAGACAGTAATTGATTTCGCACACGAAGGTCATCAGGGCATCACGAAAACAAAGTTACTGCTTCGGGAGGTGTGGTTCCCAGGTATCAACGACGCAGTAGAGAAGGAAGTGAAGTCCTGTCTTGCATGCCAAGTGACGACCCCAGAAACCAAATGCGAGCCCCTTAACATGTCACCGCTGCCAGAGGGACCATGGCAACAGATTAATGCAGATTTTAAGGAACTTTCTGGTGGAGGATACTTACTCGTCCTCTACGACGACTTCTCCAGATACCCCATTGAAGAGGTCATACCGTCAGTGTCTGCACCAGTCTTCATACCACGTCTCCACAAAGTATTTGCAGAGTTTGGTGTACCGGCGAAAGTGCGCACTGATAATGGCCCGCCGTTCAACGGAAGAGAGTTCCAGTCCTTTGCAAAGAACATGGGATTCGACCATCGAAAGATAACCCCAAATGACCACGTGCCAACGGATAAGCTGAACGATTCATGCGCACGGTTAAGAAGACGATCGAAGCTGCAAACATGGAGCAACGTCCCTGGAAAGAAGACTCACACGAGATGCTTCGCAACTACAGAGCAACACCGCACTCGTCAACAGGCAAGCCACCAGCCACGGTTTTATTCAACAGGCCCGTGCGCGTTAAGATTCCTGACATACCCAGTTCTGAGGAGGACCCAGCATCGATACTACACCGAGACATGCTGGCTAAGGAGAAGATGAAGAACAATGCTGACTGGAAAGCATATGTGAAGCCAAGCAACCTCATGACTGGAGACAAAGTTCTAGTCAGGCGTGACCCCTCCGAATTAATTCCAGAACACCTTATCATCCTGAACCCTACGTCATCACTCACCGCAAGGGTACGATCATTACTGCCGAGGGCGGGAGAAAAAACATCACCCGAAACTCTTCGTTCTTCAAGAAGCTGGAGCCCGACGTCCAGGTCACAGTTGGTGGACCTGTGCATGACAGCCTAGCTCCCCCAGCTCTGCCTATTGATGCTAAGGAGACTACGCTGTCAAAACCTGCTGAGTGTGGACCTCGTCGTAACCCGCAGAGACACAGACGACCCCCTGCATACCTCAAGGACTTTGTCTAAGACCTCTTGAAACCCAATGAGGAACGTTTTCATGTTATTTTTTGTTCACTCTGCACTAGATGCTCAGAGTCGGTTTTATATTTTGCTGTAGTTTCGGTATAGTTTAGTTATAATGCAAAGTGGGTAGGAATGTCGTGACCACTTCCGGTTGTCGTTTTGTTACCCGTCAATCATGTAAATTTCCGATGGAGTAAGGGGGAGAGAGAGAAGAGCTCGGCACGGTTGTAAAAACTTGGAGTTCAACAAATAAACCGCTTCGTGAAATAACATTCTAGCGTGCAGTCAATACACTACAGACGTGACTCGTGAATATTTCCTTCCGTTTCGTGGAAACGTCAAAATTTTTACCTGTAACCTTGTTTGAAATGTATGTCACGCGCGAATTTTTCTAAATTTCGGGCGTGACAGGATCAGGGACCTTTCCCCGACGTCAGAAAAACGCGCGAAACTCCTCTTTAACCCGTTACCAGCCTTGGACGTGATTTCATTCAAGATGGCGGCCAAATCGTAAGTCGACGATGAATATTCATCAGTGGTCTTTTGTGATTATTCGATTCATTTGAATAGGGCTGTTTACCCGTTACCAGTCGATGCACTTTTTTCAAAGCCGCAGTGTTTTTCTTTCAGACCCGTAAGGAACGCTGCATCTTCAAATCCCGGGAAGCACCCCGATAGCAACTGCATTCGCAGCAGACCTTTCGTCGTAAAAGTAAGCTGTTGCGTGTAACTTACTCCTGTCACCTTCACGATTATAGACTAACATGCGTTTGTGTATCTTATATAAACTTCTAAGTCGAGTTTAAGTTTCATGGCGGGAAGAGCGGACCTTAAATGATTTAAGTCGGAATGGTGATCACATCTTCGATTTGGCGTTTCGCGCAACCAGCCATGTGCATCAATCTGCAATAAACCCCTGATGTATTGCGAGCACAGGCCTCATGCATGTGAAGCTTCTGATCAGTTTGTGGAAATAGATTTAAGATTCTACTTAATAGTGGCTCGTTACTTGACATAATTTCTTTGGAGTTTGCTTCATTGTGATTTTACAATCAGTTTGGTCAGAGCAAGTATGATAAGTCATACAAGCAAGGAAAAAGCAGAACATTATGAAGGTCAAGAGGAGAGGGCAAATTTTGCAAAGATCTTTGAACCTTGAAAACTAGAGGAACTCAAGAGGCTTGTGAAGATCAATAAACCTAAGTTTTAGTGTAGTGTGCAATTTGTGTCCTCCTTTCATTCCCCCCCCCCTCAAAAAAAAAAAAAAAAAACCATCACAAGGGCCTTGAACACTAAAGTACACCCCAGCATCAGTTAACATGTTCTTCATGCTGTTCTCTTAACATTTCCTAAGGTGCAGATAAAGACAATTTGTCCAACAATCAACAGCTGCTTTATTGGGTGATCATTTTCTCATTTCTCATGACCTTAATGTTTGATTCAGCGGAGATATTGTAAGGAGAAATTAGATGCTAGTCACTTTAAGGGGTTGAAAGGTAAAATAAATATTTTCTTTCAGTAAATAAGTTTATTCCTTATTTTTGTTATTTTGATATTTTATTTTAGCTACATTGAGTTTCAGGGGCAGGATACTCTTAGCTCTATACTTCATGTGGAGTTCTCTTATGTTTTTTTTTTTTTTTATTTTCAATAGTGTGAGAGGTGTAGAATGGAATCCACGAATGAAATTGCTTCTTCATCAGGAGGTTTGGAACAAAGTATCATAATTGCTCTGCCTTTACAGCAGTTATTTAGAATTTCTATCATAAAGTATTCAATTAAGAGTACTTGGAAGGAAGAAGCAAGAATCTGAGGGCACAATAGAGGTGACACTAAGCTCCCAAAGAAAAGTTTTCTTGCCCACAACCTAAGAAAAAAAATTTTTTTTTCCTCATCCTCAAACCATTGATTTGTGTTAGTTTGAATGTTCATTTAGCGCTTTAAATTTACTTGGTTAGAAGTAAAATGACTTGATTTTAACTATTGAACAAGTGCAATGAGAATCCAGTGACTACAAAATAAAATGAGACACAAGGAAAACTGTATTGGGAAAGACAGGAGAGGAAGGAATATAATTTTATCTTCTGGCCGGTATGCCAAGATTTAAAAACAAAAGTGGTGCTCATGACTGCCCAGCCTCATATCCAAAATGAGGTTGGAGGAGTAAAAACAAAGCTTTTTATCTGTAGGGACTGTAATTGCATTTGCATGATAAATGTCAATTGCCAGACAGTTTTTCTTTCCCCATTGATCAGGATGTTCATCTGAGGTAGAGTCAAATGTTCCTTCCTGTCCTTTTTCAGTACTTCGATACGATACATTTTCCAGCTTAGCTGAAATCTGTTGTTCTTAGGTAGATAATCATGCTCCTTGTGCCGGTTAGATCAAGGTTAAATAACAGTTTGTTGAGGACCTTTAAGTAACGGGAAAAACCTCTTTTGAACTGTTTTGTTTTTCTTTTTTCATCTGCATTTCTCTCTCTTTTTTTTTTAGAACTGTTGAAGTCTGTAACAATGAGTGACCTAGCTTCCTCAATGGTCAGCTTGTTAAGAGGAGCAGGCATCCTGAGTAACATAACTGAAATAGCTGAGAAGACACGGGTACAGGGTGAAAATCAGCTAGCAGATAAGCTGGAAATGGTTAAAGGTGTGGTTACCTGAATACATGATTATTGCATATCTTGAAATCAGCTGTATTGTTATTTTATGATTGCTGACTGTAAAAGATACTGGTTGAGAGGTGCGGTGGCTTCATGGTAGTGCACTTGACTCCAGATCAAGGGCTCCAGGTTTGAGCCCTGGCTGGGGACATTGTTTTGTGTTCTTAGGCAAGACACTTTACTCTCGCAGTGCCTCTCTTCACCTAGGTGTTTACATGGGTACCAGTGAATTTAATGCGGGGGGATAACCCTGTGATGGACTAGCATCCCATCCAGGGGGGAGTAGACTTAAATACTCCTAGTCACTTCATGCTAATGAAACTAGAGTTAAGCATCAGCCTGAGGGGCCACTTGGCTTGTAACCAGACTTTACCTACACCTTATCTAACTTCCTCAATAGCCTTGCCTGCCCAGGAGTTTACATGGGTGCCAGCTAGGGAAACCTGGCAAATTGTGAGACAATTAGCAATGAACCTGCAACTAATATCAAGGGAGGAGCAAAAGTCTTTGTGCAACAGAAATTAGGATATTAACTTGTCTGAGTAAAATGAAGTTGATTTATTTCTTTAGCAATTTAGGTCTTGGCCTTTTTGTAGTGAGCCTTTTTTCCCCCTTTGTACAGGCTTTCTATCTGGTTGCAAAAAATTTGATGCCCCCTTTGTCACCTAAGTTAGGGTTACCTGAAAAAGAAGGAGACTGTGGACATATCAAATGGAAAAAATAATTTCCTCTAAAAATAAAATAGTATCTGAGGCTGTTTAAGACAAAGGTCCTATTTGTGTGTTCCTTGCATGGAGGCTGCTGTCCAAACTGTAACATTAGTAAATGGGATAATTTTTCTTTCCCAAGTGGCACATTTTCATGGGTGGGTCTAAATTGGGTGGGGCTTAATTAAGTAGAACAAATGTGGTAAACAACAGTCATATAAACCTGTGAAACCGCCTATGGATTTCTTTGTTACTATAATCACTCACCACACTGTGCCATTTGGAGGAGATGGTGCTGCCATGATGCAGCTTTGTCAATCTATACGTAACTCTTTTATTTAAAAGAACCATCAATCACTGAAGGAGGGAATATGCTTTTGCCATAGAAACAAACAATAAACTGGAAACAAGTGAAAAGGAGATACAAGAGGACAACAAGGAAATTGAAAAAATGCTGTTGAAAGTTGAAGAAATGAAAGAGAATGTGAAGAAGAAGACCGAGGAAAGGGAACAACTATTTCTAAAGAGGAAACGTCTGAATGATGAGTGTAATGCACTACAGAAAAAACTGCATTGTTGTGACAGTCTCCTTAAGGTTGTCCCCAAAGTAAATGAAGGTGATGAGACTTTATAAACAGCACTACATATGTGCAAACTGTGTATATCAACAACAGGCGGCCAGTCTCTGGACTGAGGAGATACGTCCTGTAGATGAAGGTGGGAAAGGGTGTATCCTTGACATGTGATTGAGGCTGAAATAAATATGTACGAGGCATGAGTTTTACAGAAAGACGAGCGTGATTTAAGAATTCATGAACTAGCGTGATTTGCCTCCTGAAATGTATGTGATCTCTGTATTTTTTTTCTCTCTTTTTGTGTGAACCCAAAGTTTCCCTGAAACCTAGCACACAAGAAGAGAGATTTGGAAGTTTTCCCCTTTAATGTTCTGTGAAAGAGGATCAGAAGCCACCCTTTGATACCCTCTGAGATGTGTACATCTTGGAAATGTTGAGCAAAATTTCAAAGTACATCCCTTGCTAGTCTTTTCCATCCGTTAATGACAGAGGAATAAGATTCCCTTTTCAGTTTTCAGAATTTTCCTCCAATAGCAAGATAGTCATTTGAAGTTTTCATTTTTGTTTAGCATTTGTTTGCATTGCAAAGTACAATGTATTGGACAGATTTTAAACAAAGTTTCCAGTAAATGGAGCTGTATTTTGTGTTACTTACACAGTGGCTTGCAGTTTGTTATTTTTATTGTGCAGTTTTTTTCTTGCAATAATTACTGGTTTTTAGTGCATAAACCCATAACATGTTGTGGAAGAAGAGTAACTGAGGTAATACAACTCTGAAAGTTTCTTCCTAAATGGGCAATTTGATGCCTCAAAATGTTTTTTTTTTTTATCACATTTAAGTGAGGAGAACTTTAGTTGTGTTCATTCTACTTCCTGTGAGCAAAACAAAGAAACTGACAAATCAGAGTCGATGTGCTAGTTGTGATGATTTATTTATAAACAACATTAAATGATGCCTAATTTACTTCCAGTTGTACTGGTGTTGGCCTCCTTTGCAATGATAATTGTTGTTTGGTCATTCTATGTGCAGCCCAGGTGCAACTAGTAACAGTCGAATTACTATCCTGGTACATGGGGAAAAACAGAGTATGCAATAAACACTGCTGATGTATGATTTTGATGTTTTTCAAGGTTTTATGGACGTAAAGAGTATACTCTACTTCTGTTTTGAAATGTTATATCTTATTAACCAAGCGCGAGGGCCGTACTGGGAGAATATCGGCCTGAGGTCTTGACAGTACAGACCGAGCGCAGCGAGGTCCGTACAAAAAAGACCGAGGGCCAATATTCTTCCAGTACGGTCCCGAGCAAGCTTGGTTAATAAGAGATTTATTATACGACTGAAGTTCAAAGGGACACAAGTGCGGCATCATTCGGGACCATTTGGGACAGTGCCTGGTCCAATACTGAGAGAATATTGACCGGCAATAGAGCACTTTGATTGGTTGATTTTAGTTATTGGCCCTCTGACTGCCCAAGTCGTGTAATATATCTAGTTACTGCATGCAGTTCACAAAGAAATAATTGTTACTGTAACAGTTGTAAATATAACGGACAAAATGGAGGAATTGTAATATTTTTTTAAGGTAAAATGTCACTTCTTTGAGAGGAAAGCTCATTGTTATTCTTACTACAGAATAATTGTAACTGTTGTACTATATGCTAACCAAGTTGGAAAAGAAAGAGGATTTTAAGATAAGAGGCTTTCAGGGCTCGACACTAACTTTTCAACTTACTAGTCAGGTGGCAATTAATTAAGTGACATCTTAAATGTTATGACAATTTCAGTTTGTTTACTAGCCAAACTGGCTAGTGGAAATCGAAAACCACTTGCTAAAACTGAATTTCTACTAGTCTGAGGCTAGCGGGCTACCGTTAGTGTTGAGCCCTGGGCTTTGCATTCATTCAGGTTTACCAAATTGATTAAGGTTTTGTCTTGTGTAATGAAAACTGAAGAAAAAGAGATTGAAATAGTTTTATCTGCAACGTGCTGCCAGTAATACAGCTCGAGCATCTTCTGTAAAGACTAGCTAGCACAGGTGAAGGTTTGCATTGAATTTTATGAGTCATTTAGTGAGTGTGAAATTTCATCTGGATGTAATGTATGTTACTTTGTAAAACATGTAATTTACCTCTAGAAGGGCAAGACCTTTTGAGTGAACCTTGTTCTCAAAAGGTCTGTTCTTTTTAGTGGGATGTCTTATTGAATGAATTAATGAATGAATAACTTTGTTTAGACACATGACATGTGAAAAGCTGTTTATTATTCAGTTGAGATTTACAAGGGTTACCGGTAACCCATTCACTCTCAACATGTTATTAGTAATTTTTAGTGTCTGCTTTACGATTCTTATGATGCAAGTCTGGAGAATTTGGTATCATATCAACTAATAATCCCCAAATTGATATCTTTTCTCTATTTTCATCACTTGCTAGACATTGTATTGTTATTGTAAGGAGAATATCTGTCTTGGTCACTTGTGGGAGTGAAAAGGGTTAAACATCTGAGAGACAAACAGCTCTTTATTTACTTGGGTGACTTCCCTCAGGTTGTTGAAATATTAGTTCACAGCCACAGAGAGCAAACTATTTTGCAGGACATTTCTTAGCCAGAGAATTGCACTCTATAGCTGGGTGAAATGAACTACTTTGAGTTACCAAAACTCTTGACTATCAGAGTTGTAGGTTTGTCCATAAAGAGATAGTCTAAGATCATTGACATCATAGTCATGTACATACCGTAATCAAGAATTTTTTCCCTTGTGGATAATGTTATAGCCATCTTGTTTGGGATAATCGCTGGGTAATGTAATGGATTGTGTTAAGAAAAGAAAGAAATATAGTGGAAAAATATTTTTCTAGAGCTGTTCTGTTGTGTGATACCCACATACATACATATATGTATGTATGAGGTGGTCTAAGATCATTGACATCTTAGTCGTGTACATACTGTAATAAAGAATTATTTCCCTTGTGGATAATGTTGCAGCCATCTTGTTTGGGATAATTGCTGGGTGATGTAATAATGGATTATGTTAAAGAAAATAAAAGAGATATAGTGGAAAACATTTTTCTAGAGCTGTTCTGTTCTGTTATGTGGGGGAGGAAGTTGATCGAAGCCCAAACTGGCCAATTTTCTGAAAAAGGGATTCAAGAACTGAATGTAGCCCTTCCTTACCAGATTTGACTAACATGTAACCTAATTCTCCCTTGATATCCATACATTGTCCAGCAATCAAATAATGAGAATATTCAAAGTTGTCAGGTAAAAGTTGCCATCTTGATCTAGCACCAAATTCTCATAACAAATTTACAAGGAATTGTGTGGCAGCTGGAGGGGAGAATTATCAATCATCTTGCGAGTTGAAAATTTGATATTCCAAAGGGACCCCTTTAACTCTCTGAAGAAATTCCTCTGAACCATTCTGCACTTTTGCCTTTTTCTTTTTCTTCTTTAAAGCGATTCCCAGGAATATAGACAACATTTCCCCTCTAAATCTTGGCATTCGATTCCTCCTTAGTCCCCTTCTTCCAAAACAATATGGCGGATAGCTGTTCTGAGCTTGACCTAAATTTAGAACTACCTTTCCCAATTTTAGAGCAAGAGTTGTCCGTAGCGTGCAATCAGGTGGATGAACTTTCTGAGAAAGGAAACCGCCCAAAGGCTGTGGAGTTCAAACTAACTTCTGAGAAATGCTTCATGTGTGAACTTGAGCATAACAGTCCAGAATTTGGACCTTTCTGCGCTGTTTGTCACGACTTTTTATTTCCGAATGCACTACTTGTGCTCGGAACAGAAATCGAAAACACACATTTAGGGGCTACTTGCGAAAGTGTATCATCGCAATCTGCAACATGTGAAAGCAGTGAAACAATTGTCAATTCTGGAGGCGGCGTAGAGTCAGAAGATCCCGAAGATAGTGGATGCGAAAGTGAAAACGAAACTAAACTGTCACCGGAAAACAGCGAACTTGCCATAAACCATCCCTCGATATCACGAAGTAAACTACCCTATTTATCACTTTATGAACATATTAGACCACAAAACTTCATCGCAGAGCGACTTGCAAACGAGTTGAGCTTTGTCGAGGAAGATTTGTTTGGAAAATTACCGCCAGAAAGTGAGTGGTTTTGTTTTTGTTTTGCGAAGTTAAATGTCTTATGTTGCGACTATTTTGTGCTATGCGACGAAAAAAGCATTTTTACTGCCTGCGATGTTGCGAAATTGTGTGAAAGTTTCCCACTATCATAAAAACTGCTTTTATTTTAACATGGGAAATACATCTAGTTGGAATACATGAAGGGAATAAGGGATTGAGAAAGATACCAAGTTGCTTCATTATTATGGAAGGAGAGGAGATGGGCGGGTTGGTCAATCAAAATCCATGAAATTATACTACACATCTTTAAAATATATTTGCAAAATTGAGCTCAAGCTCTGCTGAGATTTGTCATCTGTGGGGGTTAAATAAAATTATTTTTAAAGAATTCACATCCCTCTTTTGAGGATGCAAGATTAAGGATGCATTGTTTTTGTCCTTTACAAGTGCCCTCGTCAACTTGTTATTGCAAAAATGAAGGTGTTGTGGCAGCTTGTTTTGAAAGCAATTCACATGACTGTGTAGTGGCTTCCTGTAGAAACCCATTATTGCAAGTTGTTGCACAGTGTGTTCTAGACTTAAGAAAAGGGACATCCTTTCAGCCTAGATGATATAAATAATACAGACTACAGATAAGGGGGTAGCGTTACCTTTGGCTCAGAAGCAAAACTTATCAGTGCGCGGTGAAAAAAATCATAACATTTTTAGTTTTTTCTTCATCTTGCAAAATTATTTGAGAATGACAGACTAATGCAGCAACTCATGCGACGTGACAGACTTTTCGCATACAAGAAGAAGGGTTAAAATGCAACGTTTTTGTTGCTTTTTATTGCTCTTGGCACTCTCTCTACTGAATGTAACCACAACATCTTCTTCAGCTTCGCCTGGGTATCAAAATGGAGCTGGTTGCTTTGGTTTTGGTGTATTTTTCACAAATATCCTGCCATCTTCAGTTTGCATCAGTGTGCGTGCTAGATCTGTTGGTTTTTTCTGCACCAAAATTTTCCTTAGCTCGTTGGTCGAAACACGGTTCTACCTGTTTAGTTATTGCTGGACACGACCCCCCACTTGATATTACAGTCTGGATGGATATTTCTAGTAATCCACGTCCTACAAACGATTTAATTGATATCTGCTCTGGCGGTTAAAATCTGGTTCATGGCGGAAGTTTTCATACTTCAAGGTCGATTCTAACAACAAGCACATCAAACAATGGACTGGGAGCAAGGTTTGGAATTCCATCGTTAATTCAATGCGGTCAACTGTCATCTCTGGTTATATTAGGCCAGTGTTTCGTACGCTCACGGACGTTCCTATTGATCGATCACAATGTTCTTGTTGTTCGACTTGAACAACAAGCACATCAAACAATGGACCGAGAGCATGGTTTGGAATTCCATCGCTGATTAGAATGCGGCCGACTATCACCTCCGGTTATAATACGCCAGTGTCTCACACACTCACGGGCGTTCCTATTGATAGATCACAGTGCTCTTCACCAATGGAACTAATTCAATGAAACTCTGCTATTTGAATACAAGATCTATCAAAAGCAAATCTACGGACTTTCTGTGCTGTCAGATTGTGTCCTGTGGATATTTTCGCATTTACTGAAACCTGGTTTACCGAAAGAGACTCAGCTCATAGAGCGGAGGTGACTCCGCCAGGCTACTTGTTATATGATCATGCGAGATCTGGACACTCTGGGGGTGGTAGAGCTTTATTGTGCCATGACAGTATTAGCGTAACGAAAATCGCGGCTGACGAGAAAAAGTCATTCAAGTTCTCTGAGTGGATCATTCTTGGTTGGGGCTCTCGGAAAGTCCGCGTCATTGTTGTGTATCACGTGCAGTATTCTTCTTCTCATCCTGTGACTGTTGATGTCTTCTTTGAGGAGTTCTCAGCCTATCTCGACTCAATCATTCTTTCCTCACAGCCGTTGCTGATAATTGGTGACTTTACTATTTGTGTAGCTGTTGTCAGGGATCCTGTTTGCATGAAATTTCTTGATCTTCTCTAAGCAATGGATCTGCTGCAGCATGTTACTATGCCAACTCACGAGTCGGGGCACGCATTAGATCTAATTATCACACGGCAATGCGACGCTCTGGTCAAGGATCCACCTGTTAGCGATTATCTTATATCTGATCACTGGTCTGTTACTTGTCTGCTCAATCTCGACAAGCCAATAATCACCAGGAAGAAGAAAACTTTCAGAAATATTAAGAATATCGACACTGCTGCACTCTCTAATGAGCTTGCTGCTTCAGCTTTGTGTAGTTACACTCCAGACGATCTCAACGATCTGGTGCACTGTTATAACACCACTCTTGCGTCTGCATTAGACCATCATGCTCCACTTGTTACTAGATCTATTTCAGTGCGTCCTCTGGTTCCTTGGTTTAACAGTGATATTAAGGAAGTGAGAAAGGAGAGGGGTAAGGCAGAGAGAAGATGGCAGTGCACTGGCCTCCTTTCTGATTTACGGAGGTATAAGGACATGAGAAATAAAACTAACAACCTTATGATGGAGGCGTGCAGGGTGTTTTACAGAGAACTCATCGATGAGAACTGTGGCAACCAGAAGAGATTATTCTCAGTAACAAAGCGGTTGCTTGGTGGCGGTCGTGAAACTCAATTTCCATCTTTTAAGGATAAAGCTACTCTTGCCAATAAGTTGGGTGAATTTTTCGCCCAGAAGATTGTCACTATTCAGGATAAGCTTGATGAAATGTCAGTTGATGTGTCAACTCGTAACACTGACCCCCAGCCTGAAGTATCTTTGATTGAGCCAATGACCAGTTTCACTCTGCTCACTGAACATCAAGTATGGAAACTGATTGAGGCCATGCCCAAGAAGTCATGTGCGCTTGATCCTATGCCAACTCCCCTTCTTGTTTCCTGTATTGACACTCTGCTCCCTTTTATAACCAAGATCATTAATCTTTCACTGCAGAATGGTATATTTACTGACCAGTGGAAACGTGCCTTGGTCCATCCCCTGTTGAAGAAGCTCGGACTGGAACCGATTTTTTCAGAATTTCAGACCAGTCATGTTACAATTCCTCCATTTTGTCCGTTATATTTACAACTGTTACAGTAACAATTATTTCTTTGTGAACTGCATGCAGTAACTAGATATATTACACGACTTGGGCAGTCAGAGGGCCAATAACTAAAATCAACTAATCAAAATGCTCTATTGCCGGTCAATATTCTCTCAGTATTGGACCGGGCACTGTCCCAAATGGTCCCAAATGATACCGCACTTGTCTCCCTTTAAACTTCAGTCGTAAAATAAATCTCTTATTAACCAAGCTTGCTTGGGACCATACTGGAAGAATATTGGCCCTCGCTCTTTTTTGTACAGACCTCGCTGCGCTCGGTCCGTACTGTCAAGACCTCAGGCCAATATTCTCCCAGTATGGCCCTCATGCTTGGTTAATAAGATATATATATAACTTACAGAAAAGGCCGTGTTCATACAGACGCATGGTCAGATGGTCACCACTAACATCTATCCAGAGCTGCAGTTGTCTTGTCATGTGCATCATAGCACAGAGACAGCCTTGCTCAAAGTTATGAACAATGTTTTCCTGAAAATGAACTCGCAACACGTGTCTCTGTTGATCCATTTGGATCTTAGTGCGTCGTTTGACATGGTTGATCATTTCATCTTGCTAGATCGGCTTACCAAGGTTGTTGGCTTGCAGGGTAAAGCACATGACTGGTTCCACTCGTACCTGTCTGGTCTGAGTCAATGAGTTGCAATTGATGGATTGATGTCAAGGGAATTTTTTTCTGGACTGCGGTGTTCCCCAGGGTTCCTGCCTGGGTCCACTGTTGTTTGTTATTTACACCTCTTCCCTCTTTAAGATCACTGAACATCACCTTCCTCAAGCCCACTGTTACACCGATGACACCCAACTCTACCTCAGCTTCAGGCCAGGTGATGATGATGCCCAGGATGTCACGCACTGCGCTATGGAAGTATGCATTAAGGACATTTGAAAGTGGATGATTGATGGGCAGCTGCTATTGAATGACATGAAGACTGAGTTTCTTGCTACCAGAACTCGTCAGCAGTTAAGCAAACTTCGTTCTTCTAGCATAGAAGTTGGCAACCAGAAGATTGATCGTTCTCTCAGCATTAGGAACCTTGGCGTTATGTTAGATGAATCTCTTGGGATGAACAGCCATATTAACCAGATATGCAAGGCCTCCTTCTATTATATTCATAACATTAGGTGTATATCAAAATACCTATCCAAGGAATGCAGACAATCATTAGTCCATGCTTATGTAACTTCAAGGCTGGATTATTGCAATAGCATATTATATGGGTTACCCAAGTACCAGCCATCAAAATTACAACGCATACAGAATATGGCAGCCAGGCTTATAATGGACACAATGAAATTCGATCATACTAATCCTGTACTATTCAACCTTCATTGGCTGCCATTAAATTGTCGTATTCAATTCAAGATCTTGATGATTACTTTTAAGGCAATTCATGGCAGGGCTCCTAGTTATTTATTAAGTAACCTGATCTGTATTAGATCATTGTCTAGATATTTGTTATGCAATAATAATAATACCATATTTTTAGAAAGTCCAAAAGGGGTTATGCGCACACCTTTAGGTGCCCGCTCGTCTCATGCCTCTGCGTCTGCGCTGTGGAACAGCTTGCCTGTGCATATCCGCTCGATTGATTTGCTAGAGCTATTTAAGAAATCTCTTAAGACCTATCTTTTTAAGCTAGCATTTTAGATTTGCACTACAATCTTATCAGTATTTTGTACTTATTTATTTATTTTTTATTCATTCATTCATTTATTGTAATTATGTATTGTAAATGATATCTTTATTGTAATTATTTACTTTAAATGTTAATTCTCCTGGATTGTAAAGCACCTTTGATCATCCTATAATGTTAAAGGGCACTATATAAGTAAATTATTAGATTATTATTATTATTATTAACATGAACTGTCACTCAATATTGCTTGGTTGCTCCATCATTGGATGGTGCTATCCATGATTTGAATAGGGAAGAAAAAGCTTGACTGTTTCCTTTTTTGTTCCAGTGCTGCTCATAATATTTTCTTTTTTGGACGATATATCTTTGTGTATGGTGGGGCAAGTCTGTCAATGGTGGCAGGAACTCGCTGGAGAACGCAACGAATGGGAGAAGCATGTACGCACTAGATGGCCATTGTTACCGTGCGACCAACAGAGTTCTGTCAAATCCTGGCAGAAACTCTACATGAAGCTGTAAGTGTTGTGAAATGAGATACATCTTGGCATGAATTTTTGTTTTTCACTTGAGATACAGGTTGGAGTAATATTAATTTTAAAATTGAAGCTTTGTGCAAAGTGGGGCAATATGCAGGCTTTGGTCATGATAACAAAGGAAAAAAGAACTCTGAGCTTTAACCCTGTTGATGTTAAGCTTTTGAGGACTAGAAAAGGGAACAAAACTCCTTTTGGATTTTTTTTAACTAGCATTTAAAATATGATTTGACAAGACAATCCCAAAAAAAGAAGTCACAATTTTCTTGTCATTTATGGCTCTAAGCAACAAGTAACAAATCTTGTAGCTGGTTGCACATATATTAGAGGTAATGTTTATCATTCTACCCTATTCTGACACTTGATATTTTTCTGACCAGGGTTTTCATCCTTCATAGAATGGTCTTATAGATATTATCATTTTCTTTAAACATCCCAGGTTACAAAGTGTTGCTTGCAGAAGATGTTTTGAACAGGGATGTGTTCAGGTGAGTTCTGTCATTTATTAAGAGGCTAATGTAGCAGGGTTGTTGGCCATGTAGACAAGATTACATGGCAAGTGCTGAGCATCATACCAGTCTGGCTTCCCCTGACTTGTCATGTCCTGCTAAGCTCCAGTTAGAAGGAATTGTTTAGGCACCATATTCAGGATCTTCCTCCCTTAGAATTATTTGAAAATTTCAATATTAAAATGCATGAAGTAGAGCAAAATAAATAGTGATTTGCCAGTGAATGGAAAATAATTATCTTTGAAATTTTTTACATAGATTGCTGTTGACCATTCATTATATTGTATCACAAATTTTGATCAAATTTAACCTTGGCAGCATTCCCCAGAAGACAACCTCGTAAACTCATGGAGGAACAAAAGACTCAAAAGTGAACTGAGAGGAATTATCATGGATCCCCCAGAGGGCATCCAGGCACGCCCATTAGACAACAGTTTATCATATTGGCAAGCTTCAATAAAGGGCCCGCCTAACTGCCCTTATGAAGGAGGCCTTTTCTTTCTTCACTTGGAAATACCAAAGAGCTATCCTATGAGGCCACCAATTCCCAGATTCATCACAAAAATCTTTCATCCAAACATCAGTTGTCATGGTGACATAGGGGTGGATATGCTCGGACAAAACTGGAGTCTTGCATTGACTATTCCAAAGGTCCTGGTTAGTATACAGTCTCTCTTGACAGATCCCTATTGCCATATCAGTATGGAACCTGACATTGCTCAGTTGTATGAAAGGGACAGAGAACAATATAACAGAATAGCTAGAGAATGGACTATAAAATATGCACAGGTGCATCTGTCTTGCTGACAACAATGCTCAGATCTGTTGAGGATTTTTTTTTTACCAGTGCTACTAAGGAGAAACTAACATATGTTGAGGTTGGTTTATACTTGGTGACAATTTAGTGGAAGACATCTCTGCAACAAACTGCCATTTGTGTTACAGTTACTGTAGTACGTCCAAAACAAGTCACTTCAATCTGTTTTCTCAATGCAGTTATCCACATGAATTCAAATAAGTCGGATTTTAAGTGACCTTTTGAAGGTACAAAATTCTGCTCCATGTCACTTGAAACAAAAATGTCATATTGACCTGTCCCTGTTTCAGGTTTCAACCTCTTGAACATAGTGTTCCCTAACCTACTGTAAAGTGTTTTTAATTCTTTTTCATGGAGATTATATTGGGTAGCCTCATTGATATGCTGTATTTAAATGGTTAATACTACTAAGAAATTTGCTTGGCGCAAGACATAAGACTCTCTGTCTGCTAAAAGTTCAACAGAATGCTACTTACTATTACAATGAAGCCATTGAAAAGAAATCAAATCTGAGGTAATTCTCCCATCACAAGACCATATATTTCATTACAGGCTGTTTGTGATAATCTGGTATCAGGGCAATATCATTTGGATATTAAATATTGTATCTCCTCTCAAGTGATTTAAGATTGTGAGGATTATCACCCTGAGAGGGTGTGAGAGAGTTAAAAAGGATAGTTTCTGTTTGCAGAGTCAGTCAAAAAGTTAAATTTCACTTTTTTTTTTAAGGAAAGGGAGAAACATATTTTAATAAACATTAGTTCATAATCACAAATAGAAAAATATTTAAAGTAACCCCACCAATGCTTATTGGAAAGGAGGCTGTAGACAGCCAGTTTGGTGTGTATAGCACTAATCTGGCTTTAAACAAGATTGAGCTGAATAATTTTCCACTATATGCAATCAAAGTTTTTTTTTAAACTTTGGTAGATATGATACAGACTAAAGTGACCTCTTGTTCAGTAGACAATAGGGACCTTAAGAAACCATGATGGCGACGCCAAAGAAGACTTCGATTAAAAAATGAATTTCTACTCTTAGTTAGAATTTCAAAAATGGCTGCAGGAGCTTACTGTCTCATACAGCGCCACGGCTCAACTTCAGCATGACATATAAGGTAGCCGTTGAGTTCCAAATGGAAGTTTCAGTTCACAGACGACGCAAATTTTGGCGATTTCACATTGTTGTTTTACATAGGACAGCTAAGAAATGTACAAAGTTTCAAAACGCATGTGCTGAGCTATTGTTCTGCCAACTAGATGTCTTGTTTTTCACGTCCTCGTTGCCATCGCTGTCGTGGTTTCTTAAGGTCCCTAATAAGTTGTTGTCAGTGGCTCCTACACAGAGGCAGCTAAGGTAATAGGCCTTTTGCAGCTGGGGTCACGTGATCAATCTTAGATATATATTATGGGATATAACTTGAAGAATACCAGAGATGGAAAGAGCATATCGAAAATACCAAAATGGCCAAGTTTGGGTCCTGGGAATTACAGAGCACTGTTTTTACAGTGGTTTGAACTTTCGGAAAATTTAGAGGATTTGTATGAAAGATGTTGCTGGAGAGCAAGGCCTTGCTCTCCAGCAACTTTTTCCATATAAACCTTGTTATTTATTAAAAAAATTCAGAGTGTCATCAAATCTCATTTTTGAATAATGGAGGCCTCAAACTTGGCCATTTTGTTATTTTCTAAATGCTTTTTCCTTTTCTGAATTCGGCTAAGTTATAGCCCATAATTTCATGAAAAGTAGGTCACGTGATGGCTTAGCTGCAAAAGGCCTATTAAACCTGTGCAGATGCTTTGCCTAACTACTGTATCAAGTTTTCGGTTAACTCTTTAATCCCAAGAGTGACCAGTGTCTAATTTCTTTGTACAATATCACCCCTGAATCACTTATTAAGGTCATGAGAATAAAGGAAATGATCACCCTCTAAAGAAGCTCTTGGTTGTTAAACAAATTCTCCTTGTCAGCACTTTAGGGAATGTACAGAGAACAGTATGGAGAATATAAAAGGGTTAAATACATCACGTAGCCTGGGAGTAGGCCCTTATTATAAGTCCTGTGCCTTGAGCGTTTCTTTGCAGGTCAAGAAACACTCATGCAGTAGTATTTTTAATAAAGACCTGTGGTAATTCTGTGAGGCTTTCCTCTTTATTTCCTTTAGATTTATATAAGACAAGGAAGGAGAAGAGAAAGGTTTCAATTGACATTGTAATAATAAAAATAATAAAATAATACATCTGTCCCTACTCCTTGGGCAATTAGTTTCAATCCATAATTTGCTAGCATTCCTTGTTCTTGAGGAGAATACTGGGGGAAAAGAGGCCTGAAGCTTGATATGATGGGATGGTCACTGCGGCAGAACCATAACAATGCCTAATTACATCAACCTCCATGAAACCTGCAATTATGTGCACATCTATTGCAGGGTTTTTTCAGAAATCATTACATTGTCTGTTTTCACTCACTCATGACTTTACAAAAGAAGTAGATTACCGGCAGTTCTGACTTAACCTTTGATGTTCAAAATTAAATTGGTGTAACTCTCCTTATACAGAAACCTGTGGTCTTAGCCCTCCATTTTATTGATGGTATTTACTGAAAACTTCATATAGTTTCATAGCCCTGTCCATGCATGTTTAAGCAAGAGCAGTGGCAACAAGTGATTTCGTTCTCTCAGGGTGGGATGAAAGATGTCAAAGTCCACCTTTTGGATCTGTGTAAGATAAGTTCGACATGAAACCTATCAAATCAAGAGATTGAGAATTAGTTAATGGTAAAATAGGTATTGGGCAACTTGCAATAATGATACTGAAGGAAATCAGCCTGCCATACTGGGTAGCAAGTAATGCATTGGAACATTTTTTTTTCACTATGAAAGTCATTTTTTGTGCCTTATGTGCCCTGAAGAATGCTCTTCTATATGACATGTACAGATTTGTACCACTTAATTGATTGGCCAAGAGTTTTCTTTTAGGGGAAAAATATAAACTGGAGGGGAAAAAGGGGGGAAAAATATAAACTGGGGGATTGTTAGTTAATCCAATACCACATTCACAGAGCTAACATTGTATGAATTGTATAGCAGACGGTAAGGAGGATTATTGATGAGATCAAAGGGGTAAAGCCTAAGGATCATGGAAACGACAGGTACCCTTAGTCACTATATATCAGATAACATCTTGACCAAGTTGTTAGCTGATCACTGATTGACTACTGGCCAACTGTCGATTTTTGGTCAACTGACCAGATGTGGTGATTTATGAAACATATGAAGATTAAAAAAAAATTACAATAAGGTACAGGATATGGATTAAATATATTTGTATCCATCCTTGATTAAATAGTATCTTCTGAATTGACTTTTAACATACCATTGGCAAAAATGCTCTTGATGCTGGTTTAGGGGCGTCAGATATCAGTGTTTGTGCCTGTGGTTACAAGCATTAAAAAATTCATTTTAGGAAAAATGAATGTTCCATAAAATATCTGAAAACTGAACCTTTTAACTCTGAGATTTGATTGTTAATTCTCCCCTCTAGTGGCTACACATTTACTTGTAAATTAGTTATAAGAATTTGGTGTTAGATCAAGATAACAATTTTTACTTGATAAGTTAAGTATTTTCATCAATTGTTTGCTGGATTTTGTATGGAAATTATAGGGAGAAGTTACATGTTCATCACTTCTTGGAGTTAAAGGGTTAAACACATACTTTTGAAAGATGTGCGTGTGCCAAACTGGCCAGCTCATATGTAACTTCTTTCACTGGCTGTTGTTTTCTTCCTCTGATAATATCCTCGTGTGATACCCCATGCTAGCAATAAAAAGAAAAGAAATGTTATAGTGAAAGATGTTTGTGTTTTTCCATGGCCATCCATGGGACAAAGAAAATAAATCTGAGTTTCCCACAAGGACTTGAACATCAGGCCCCAATTGTTCGAAGGATGGATAATGCTATACACTGGATAAATCTCTATCCGGTGGATAGCAGAGTATGTTTTGGTAAAGGCTGATAGTTTCGAAAGAAACTGTTTGGGGCTGCATCGGTGGGAGTAACGAAATAATTTGGATATATCAACAAAGTTGAAATGGTAAATTAGCCACCGTAATGATTACAAAAGCTGACGTTTCGAGCGTTAGCCCTTCGTCGGAGCAAATCATTCGCTCCGACGAAGGGCTAACACTCGAAACGTCAGCTTTTGTAATCATTACGGTGGCTAATTTACCATTTCAACTTTGTTGATATATCCAAATTATTATGTTTTGGTAACACTTATCTGCTGGATAGTGATGTATCTGTTGGATAGCATTATCTGCCCTTTGAACAACCGGAGCCAGGTCTTTAACAGGAGATACTGGTTCATGACATAAATATCTTGTTTACTCCCTCAGTAATTTCTCAAGTTCCATTCCCCCACAGAAACAGCCAAATTTTGATTTTTGCAATGTGAAACTTCAGGCTACTTTGTCACCTTTATCAGTATGTCATTTGGTAGGTAAACTTTTCCCTTGCTGCCATGGAAAGGTGTGGACCTCAGTGCTGTTGCCACACCTATAGCTTTGCCAAGATGGCTTGCAGCATGGTCAGCTTGTACATCTCTTATTCCTGTGAGCAAATAATATAAATCAAAGTGAAATTCAACCACTGCTGCATTGTAGCAGCTTGTAATTCAAATTCTTGCTTTAACTTCCAAACTGCACAGTTTTCTCATTGCTTCGCCATTCGTGTGAGATCGGTTTTTGCTCGCAATTAAATGCGGAATTCCCTTGTCAAGTAATGAATTTTCCCACAGTATGATTTTGTATGCATACCAAAAAATATACCCCACAGTGGATTTGTCAAGAGTGCTGAGAAAAAAGACAGTTACCAAGACACTCTAAGACAAGATATAACACTGGTGACACTGAGTTTTCACTGTGTTCCTCCAAAGCATTTGCTGTCTCATGAGGTCTGTTGTCAAGGCTCCTCTCCTATCAAACAAAGTGTGATTACAGAAAAATTATCGAGTTTTTAAAGTACATAATGAACAGGGTATATATTGACTGATTGGTCAGTTCAGTTTTCATGTGGATGCTTTATCAGGTTATAGAACCCACATGTCCCTAGTCATGTCATAAAAGCTATAGAAGGCACTTTTTCTGGACTCAATAACATGATAAAGCCACTTGGGATTTTGGGAGAACACTCAGCCTTTGGCTCATGACTCATAAGTTTTCCTTGTGTTCTCCCAACATCTTGCATGGCTTTATCACATTTTGTAGTTCATCACTAAATTTTCTCCAATTCTCATTGGTTTAAATCGATCATGTGATGTGATAGTGTTCATTTGTGGAGAGACACTATTAGCCCATAGTGCCCATCCACGGAAAATACCTGGATGGATAGTACTCATCCATGAAAAATTTTGAATGGTTTGACAGCTGCGAAGTTAGGGAGATTGGAAAAACGACTTTTCAATTCTGACAGGTATAATGTATTATTTAGCCAATATACGGTTATGAATTATTGACATCTGTGACAGGGTGTACGCATGAATAAATATTTTCAAGATTGATCTGCATTTAGTGGGTTTTGATTATTTTTCAACTGGTACACAGAAGAAAATTTAGT
Organism: Stylophora pistillata; assembly: GCF_964205215.1. Classification (NCBI taxonomy): domain Eukaryota; kingdom Metazoa; phylum Cnidaria; class Anthozoa; order Scleractinia; family Pocilloporidae; genus Stylophora; species Stylophora pistillata. Next base: position 10,339,997 of record NC_142521.1, on the reverse strand, counting down.
GGTGAACAATAAAGACAGTAGAGTGTTCATGTCTTGGAACTATCAAATGATAGTTGCTCCTTGGAAATTTGACTTTCTCAAAACTAGTATATTTGCCTTCGAAGCTTTGCTTCTCAGACAAATATTTGTTTTAAGAACATCAAATTTCTGCGGGGCAACTATCAGCCAATAGTTCCTCAACAGAAACATTCAAAAGCCCAGAAATTGTTTTGTATTGCTTAAAGGGATTGTGGCACAGTTAACTCTGTATATATGAGACACCATCTAAGGTAAAGCCAGGAAACCATCTTAAACTTTTAAAGAGTTGGATATAAGTTGGGAAGAAGACGAAGAAAATACACATTTTTTCAACGACTAACTTGAGTGTGTATTAGGGAGGTGTCCATCTTTAAGGGTAGCTATAAGAGATGATATTTTTTCTGATCATCTGGGTTAAGGGAAGTCCTGAAATGGAGAGATGTTGGTAACAGTGACTGAAATTTTGACACGCTTCTTGGAAGTCATCACCAAAGTCAAGGTGATGTCTTCACTCCAGATTAAAAGTTCTTTTGAGGACCACCTAAACCCTGATGATCACACTACCTGATCAACTGTTACTCTTTAATTCAAATAATTTTTCATGTTGTTTCATTGAAATTCCAATTAATAGAAATCAATATCCTCCAAAAGGTAGGAGACAAATTTTTTTCATGAAAAAAATCTCCAGATGGAAGAGAGAATGTAACATGCTTACTCGTGCATCTATGAGGCGTGAAAACCAGCGCTTTGTCAGTTTGAATTTTGTGACAGCCTGAGTGAGACAAAAAGAAGCATCTTAAAGATAACTGTTGAGAAAAGTACAAGACTATAGTTCCAGATGCCATTTAATCTCCTTTCATAAATAGTCGGTTCATTCAACATTCTGTGATATGCATGCAAAGAAGTCTTTCTGGCTTAAGTTTTGAGTGAGAATTCTATCATGACACCAAGAGGGCTAATTTTTGTCATGCAAAAGAATAGAAATTTCTCCTTTTTAGGCTTGTCATTTATGAAAGAGGTTTATAGGACACATTTTCAGTTTAAAGAATGTTTAACTTAGTGTAAATCCAATTCCAAGTTGAATGATTAACATTCACTCACCAATGAAACGTCAGTTAAAATAATCAAAGTTTTGATGAGGATATTAATTACACAAAATGTTACAAAAAGAGGAAGTCAAGAAAGCCTGACCTCAGCTAATTCCAATGCTACAGGCTGCTGTGGGGGATTTCCCTGAAATGCAACACATAAAGTTATAGATATTATATATGCAAGGCTAAAAAGATTAAGAAAAATTATTAAAATGTGAAAACCAAATGTTTTCGGCTGTTTGCCATCATCAGGGTTGAAAGTGTTGACCATCTGTACATACATATATATCTTATGTGATTCCCGATGGGAAAAGTTTGAGGCCATCATCAACCCTGATGATGGCAAACAGCCGAAAACGTTTGGTTTTAACATTTTAATAATTTTTCTTAATCTTTTTAGCCTTGCATATATAATATCTCTTATTAATTAAGCGAACATTATGGACACCTAAAGTTATATTACACACATGCATCCTTTCAGTGTCTTTTTGACAGTCTTCCTCTTGTTCATCACCACGATAAATCCGTTATTAACTACAGTATTGCTAAATACTTGATCATTCATAATTTCACCAGGAAAGTGTCTTCAAGTGTATCTCTCCAGAACTGGAGCCTCATTCTCCCAATAACTGGATCACTAACAGAATCCTGGACCTTAACAGATGAGAAAAGAACAAATTGTTTCAATTTTTTTTTTATTTTTAATAAACCCAACACATTATAAATACAATTATGAAAAGCAAAGACCTATTAATTATTAACCTGAAGTTTTCTGCCACAAAATGCAGGCAACGCAACTCAAATTTGTGGGAAGTATGAAAGAAGAGTATAGCAAGAGAGAGAGATTTTAATAAACTCTAGTTTACCCATCTTGCAAGAAACTGTAGTGGAGCTAATTACATGGAAGCTTAAACTTTCAAAGCTTTTTTTTGTGTGTGAGTGGTATAATACAACTGTTATTTTAGGGGGGGGTTGCACAGGGGGTGGGAGAGGAGGGCGTTTGTCCCAACGGAATCGCTGAATCAAAAAATTTCCCCGCTGTAAAGGGGGATATACAATATAAATATTGCTACACTCACCCTGGCTAGTTCTACATTGAATGCTCTCACAGCAAACACCGATGTTCTACAGATTTTAGGCAGCAGTAACAAACAGAGGTAGTTCTCGTAATCCAGATTCCTATGTTAATATCAAGCAAAGGATTAAATTATCAGCAGTGTACTATTCAATTCGAGTTATAATTTGTGCCGGTATCTTCAGAGTTAACAGAGGGGAAGTCATCTAACTCTGGTATATTGCACGTAGCAGTTGCGTTATTTACCGCACAGAAATAAGATAATTTTGAACAGCACTACCTGACCAAGTTCATACAATATTGGGAGGCAGTCTGTGTTGTGTTTGCCACGTTCCTTACTCCTACAGTCCAAAATCGTTTCCGGCGAGCTCGTGCAAAACAATTTCTTCCATTCAAAATGGCCGCCATGTTGTTAGTGATCCAGGCCCCCTCGGATTTGAATCCCGGGCGAAATGTATTGCGTGACATAAATGCGTGACTTTAGGGTAAAACAAGCTTCAGTTTTTTTCTTTGACGTCGAGAAGGGATTGTGCACCCCAAAAAAGGTGCTGAAGATGTCTCGGCATACTCTAATTTTTATTTCATTTTTATTTTTGCCATGCCAGCTACACAACTTCATTTATTTACCATACTGGCATCCTGTTTGGGCTCCAGCCTACATGTTACTTATAATAATTTATTTCATTACAAGTTGATATCGAAACCTTTAGAATTTCTTGAACTGACACCTAAAGTTCTTGAATAACCGTGGATAGATAAATGATGTTTTGTGTTGCCTGGTAAAGGCATCTCTCACGTCCTCACAATCATCTGTCACAATCTTCCATTGAAAATGGACCACAGAGGAATGGTGGATTCATGAAACAAAGGCAAAAGTGGTGCTCTTTGTAGGGCCACCCATACACAAAGTTCAACCCCTCTAGGAGGCATGAAAAGAAGTGTTCAGGATGTAGCAATGTGGGCTAGGGTTAAAGAGGAGAAGTCAATCTGCTTGCAGTCCAACAATAATAAAAACTACAGAAATTATGATGAAATAAATCTTCAGTTGAAAAACACTCTTGACACGTTTTATTCAAACACAAATAAGCCAATTTCATCACCCTTAGAAATCTTACTTAACTTCTTTACTCATTATACCACACAGTGTTATTAAACTAAATGATTGTATATTAAGTTCATGAATGTACTGTAGATGACTGGAAGGGTTACTGTTTGTGTTCAGCATGATAGTTGCTTATTTACGTATGATGCACGATCCTCGCAATAGAGAGCGCTATTTATGCAATAGCGAAAATCAGACCTGAAAAAAATCAGGCCTGTACGGGATTCGAACCACTGACCTCTGCGATACTAGTGCAGCACTCTACCAATTGAGCTAACAAGCCAACTGGGAGCAGGCCGTTAAGTTGATTGACCTGTCAGGTGTGGAAGTTGCTTATTTGTTAGAATCCTATGTGCTGAGATGACAATTATATGCTGATAGAGGTCATACTCCTTTTCTTCAAAAGTGCATGGTCAAATTGTATCATGGAATTAAATACCACCTGATGGATGAATTAAAAAAAGGAACTATATTGTGTGCTTTCCATTATCACAGAAATCGTGAGTAGCATTGATATTCCTCAGAACAAGTGAAAGCTTCTATTCTTGCATCCCAGTAGTCAACTCCGTTTGATGTGATCAATACCGACAGCTTCTTCTACTGACTTGAAACCATCTTTACTGGGATAAAGTCATAAAACAAAATATCTTAGTTGAAGTGTGGTTTCTAAAATAAGGCTCAAATGAGTTACATTTCATGTGTGTTTCTTGAAATACTTATTCACCCTTAACTGTGCTCAGCAATGCTAATACCTGTACAACAGTGTTGATGCAGAGTTTGTACTCTTTCGGAATCTTATAATTCTATGGCTTTCCATTATATTGTCAGGACATCAGACATTTTTTATGACCTACAATAGAGAAGTTGGCCTCCCAAAATAAAGAGAAAATGATCATGTCAAAAGGATATTCTTCTTTTTGTCACTCTTAAAATACAATTTTAATTCCTTTTCCATGACCCAGACTCAAATTCCATCACCTGTCAGGCCTGGAAGATGACATTATGGAACTTCACAACCTTCCAGGTTAATACCCTGCCCCATCTAAAAACCAATGATGGTTTAAGTGCTTATATTCTTATGAGAGAAATCAATTAAAAAAAAAAGAAAAGAAATCACACTAACTTTAGGAGTTCAGCTAGTTCCCTCTTTATTTTCTTCACAATGGGTGGTCCCTCATAAGCAAGGGCTGTGTACAGCTGAACCAATGAGGCTCCGGCTCTGATTTTGCCATAGGCATCTTGACCTGTAGAAATCCCTCCAACACCAATAATTGGTATTTTTCCTTTAAAAAATTATGAAAATCAAGATACACACGAGAAAGACCAGAATAACTAAGCCTTACTACACCTGTACAAAGTGATTTGACAATCTTTAGAGAGTACTCTTTTGAACCAAAAAAATTCTAAAACTGTCACAGACAAAGGAATTACCAGCTAAAGAGAAAAATAGTTTTCAAACATTTTTTGTCTTTTTTAAACCAACACTAAAATTGAATGACTTTCTCGGCCTGGAAAATGATAGTGCAAAATTCCAGGACCTTCAGTTTTTTGGGTGACCCATACTGACCCTGTTTAATTTTCACAACTTGAGAGAGTAGCATCAGGAACTGGAATAAAAGCACCAAGAATTTCATTTGTCAATGCTCTACCACTGAGCTTATGGTAGCCTGCAGGTTAACACTGGGTTAATGAGTGACAAGCATCCTGCATTTTGTTAGGATCAGCAATGCTGAAAGCATTGTGTAAGTAAACAAAATGACGAAGATGATAAATTTTGAGATGTTTGGCTTTTGTACCCTCAGAAGTAACTACCTGTTATTGAAACCCCAGGCCTGTAATTTCATGTTTCCTGGGTCATATTTCATACCTAACAACAAAGTAAGGCTTAAAAATGATAGTTTAGACCCTCACCTTCTGTAAGTCTGTACATGTCTGACACTGTCTTTGTGGACATTTCAGTCAAAGGTTTTCCACTCAGTCCACCAGTTTCTTTCTTGTTATTGCTCTGTAATGTTTCTGGTCTAGCAACAGTTGTATTTGTCACTATAATTCCATCAACTCCACCCTAGAAATGATTACATTCTAATTAAAGTTTAAATATCTACCAAATTGAAATATTTCTCAAACCATTTCTCAAATATTTGTAAATACAAATAATACAAATAACCCTGTTCTTCCTTAATTTAAAAAGACAAAGCTACCTGGCCAATATAGAACTAGACAGACCTGTTTCCTTGTAACCACAGCTGCAATGTCTTCTTTGTCAACTTCTGTCAGATCTGGAGCAATCTTCACCAATATAGGATGTTGCACATCTATTGGCAATGAACTGCGAGCCTCAAGTACCTAAAAACATAAAACAAGAGACTCTGAATTCTAAAGTTACATCATACTATAACCTTTGTTGCTGGTCTTCTTGCACCAAGCAACCAGGAGTATTGTTACTCTTTCTGGACAGCATGCTAGTCAGTTGCAGGTATCCCCCAGCCAACTAGTGGGCATCCACTTCCCAGAATTCTGTTCAGCAGACATGGAGTCTTACTGGACAAGTGGCCATCAACTGCTAGTACTTTTCCTCAGTTTCTCTTACATGGAATGACATGGATTTTTTTCTACCTCTCCTAGATCAGGGTTTTCAGTAGGAAATGTAGCAGCCAGAGATTAATATATAGCTTCAGGAGAACATTCTTCTTATTAACCTTATTTTTCTTGGTCCATACAGTAAGTATTGGAATCTCGTCTTCTTTTTTTTTGCTCAGATTTATGCACCATGTGCTTCTTGCTTGGACAATAAATACAATCAGAAACAACTTAGTCAGTAACTTACACTACTGCCCTTGTGCTTGGTTATTGTACAACATGACTGATTATTATAACTTACTCATCTTACCTTGTCAATAAGTCTTTCTAATTCTTGTCTGCCCTGTAGAGATCTCAGGCCTGGTGTATTTGGAGAGGAAACGTTGATAACCATGTAATCTCCCAAGCCACTGAAGCACTGCACTCCTTTGACATAGTCATCTACAGCATTGTCAGAAGCTTTATTTTTACCGAGATTTATACCAAGGATTCCAGGTGGGTGACCCCTAAATTTGATCTGCTCCTTTAGTCGTGATCGCACAGTCTCGTGTCCATCGCTGTTGAAACCATATCTAAAAGGAATAAGACAAAGTTGTAATTTTGAGGTGTGAGAATATACCGTATTTTCTTGGTTGTAAGGCGCACGGTTTTTTCAAGAAAATTCTGTCTTTGGGTGGAAAGTTAGTGCTGAAATTGGGGTGTGTCTTATAGCCAAGTATTTTGTGCAATTAAATCTTAAGATCACAACTTTAGCAGAACTTACAGTTAAAAAGAGAAAAACATAAAAGCAAATACATGGAAATTTGCATCTACGTTCTTAACAGCACATGCATGGTAACATGATATCCAAGACAAAAAAGCCTCATTTCAAAGTCCTAGAATTGTGTTTGTCGCTTGCTCAAAAAGTTCCTTCTCTGAATAAACAATGTGGATATAAAACCTGCCTTCTTCATCCATCTAGCCTTTTTTGTGCACTGAAACTGGCATCCTCAGTGGCATGTTGATATTCAGCTGTTGAACACCTTTGACTATGACTTTTGGTGGGAGTTTTTTTGCCATTTGCTTTCACTGCTAGGGCAACTGTGAAACTTTCTCAGGTCCATCACACCTTTTTACTCTCAACCTTTTGGTGCCTCTTATAACCAAGTATTTTCAAATAATTTTCAGTTTGGGAACTTGGCTTGACTAAGTTGCTAAGTTTGGGGTGCGTCTTATAACCGAGTGCGCCTTATAACCAAGAAAATACGGTAAGTCAGAAAATGAGACCTGTATATCCATACACCATTTTTTCCTTTTCCTATAATTTTCAGCAAAAAGTATCAACTGAAGTCTTTTATACATTTATTCCAAACCATTGGGCCTTTTCTGAACAAGAAAATTGCTCTCTGTAAAGAGGTGTAGCTTCAATGAAGATAATGGAGACATGGGTCACTGAGACCACAGCTTTGATCTCTTAAATAAAGGAATTGTCCTGAATATAAATGCATCAAAAGAGGGATACAGTGCTCACCAGACTAAAATATTACTTATAAGCAAAATATAAGATACAGACTGAATTTTGTTGTAAGCATGATATGGTTCTTCAAACATTTTTTTTTCAGGCTTCAGGGGGTTAAAATGGTCGGATTTTGTTTTCTCCAATTTGCCTGACCTGTTAATAACAGCTTTATCTTCTGTGAGTCTGAAAACTCTTGGCTTGGTGTTACCAGCCTGTGGCAAAGGGGTTACACTTCCAATCTCCACAAAGCCAAATCCAATTTTTAACAATCCATCCACTGCTTCACCATGCTTGTCAAAGCCTGCCGCCAATCCAATTGGGTTAGGAAATGGAACACCAAATACTGTGGTTCTCTGAATTAAAATGAAAACAATACAAGTCAACCATGCAAGTCATCACACCAAAAATTGTGATAAAACATAATATAATTTCAATTCACCAAATCACAAAATCCCTATGCAGATTCTAGAAATGGATGGGAAACCCACCCCCCCCCCCCCTGCCCATGGGGTACTTGGGTAAATTTTTGCTGGATATGTGCTGCTGGCCTTGCAGAACCCCTAGCCATTATGGTCAAATCTGTGTAATTATAGAGCCCATCATAGTCACTTTTGGCCAAATGTTTTGCAATCCTAACTTGGTCACTTTCTGTTTATACATCTTCCTTATAAAGCCTTTTAACTTGGCCATATTTAAATCACTCACCAGTTATCAGAATTTCCTTACCCCCAAAATTCCTGAAAATGTGACCCCACTCTAATGACTATCAAAAACACAACTCCATTATATGTGACCCCATCCAGCAGAACATTCCCTTCAGTCCACTATGTGGAAGTACCTTCCTCCTGGTGAAACATACCCATCCTGTTTCAACACTACATAATTGTTATGCAGTGTAGTGGTTATAGATATTCACTACATTTAAGGTTCTCATGAAGCCTTTTCCTCTAACTCTCAAGGCTATTTTTGTGAAATGCCCCAAAGAGTGGGAGATACACAAGCCTAGTGCCCAAGAGCAATGGATTCCAGGTTAAGAGATCTGGTTAAGAGTTCTACCTATGATGATTCATGCCATCATGAGATACTTAGCTCTCCCAGAGTTTCTCTCCCCAGGAGTGTAAAAGAGTAAAGGTCAACTGCTTAGGAAACACAGATGACATATGGAAGGGAAAAGGGAAGAGTGGGTGGGGGGAGAAGGGGGAGGAGAGGGTACCAGGTCAGGTTGCCAGCCTCAAACCAACTTCCTTTTCCTTCAATAACCTTTGTATTTACCAATATTTCTGGATCCCCAGTTCTGTCCGCAGGAACAAGACCTTTCGAAGCCAACCAAACAGCAAATGTATGGGCGCGTTCCGCATCAAGCACCTTCATGACAGCTGGCATGACGATGGATCTGTAAAATCTCTCGTCGCCACTTGTTGAGAAATGATATGTAACTAAAACAGTAGTACAGCCCACTACAGCTAAACCGTGATTGACCAAACTTCGAACAAGACGTTTCCTGAATGTCGACTGTAAAGTGTAACAAACACAAGTTACAACAACGGTACGGCTTATAATTGCATACGAATTCTAAAATGACTTTTTGAGTGGGCATTTAACCAAAGAAAGCGTTCGTTAGGAAGAAAATATTGTCTCAAGTGTTAAAAGGCAAAAATATTCGCGACATTTCGAATCATGAGTTGTTGTGTTCGTACTCTAAGCTACGATATATTCTACAAACGAAGCACACTTGGGCCGTTAGATCAGCAAAACTCACCATTTTGAACAGACTGTTAAAATGAAAGGAGAAACAACCGCTACCAGATTAAATATGATGGAAAACAGATGCCTAAATCCACTGATCATGACGGGTAGAGAAAAACACTCAACGACTTGGTCGAATGGTGCCGTCCTCCACTTTGAAAACGTCAGTAGTTCCCAGACTCTAACCAAGTCATGGTCGCATCGCGCGCTAAAGACTTTTGGCGGGAAATCTCAGGGCTGGCGATCTCAAAAAATTATCATCTTGGGATAATTTTTCCAAAATTTTGGATGGTCCCTTTTTGGATAATTATTTAATGATTGGTTCATAGATGGCGGGAATATTTTTGGATGTACGCAGGAGGTTTGGAGAGCACCAGAAAAGTTGCTATACAGTTGCTCGATGTGTTAACTTTTCGAGCGATCTCCAAAGTTCCCTAGAGAAAATTTACAAGTTGATCGCTAGCTTCTTAACAAGTCCTTAAATATCAGAGAAAAAAACCTAACATTAAGGTATTAAGGTCCAAATACTAGGCTATACTTGGCCAATGATGGCACACTATACTTGGGTGATGATGGCCCATTACACTTGGACAATGTTGGCACACTACACTTGGCCAATAATGGTTGACCATACTGGACCACTAATAGCACACTATACTTGGCCAATAATGGCACACTATACTAGGCCAATGATAGCAAACGACTTGGCCAATAATGGCACACAATGGTTGGTCACTGATGGCACAATGTACTAGGCCAATAATAGCACACTATACTTAAACAATAATGTAAAACTATATTTGGCCTATAATGGCCTACTATACTGGGACAATAATAGTTCCCTATGCTGGGCAAATAATGACACACTATACTTGGCCAATGATGGCACACTATACTGGGCTAATGATCGCACACTATACTTGGCCACACGCTGCCTGAAGAACTAGAGAATGGATACCGGTATATAAGAAGGAAGATAAACAAAGGGATATTAACTATAGACCTATTACGGTGCTGCCATGTGTGAATTAAGTCTATAAAGTATTGCTGGGCCAACAAGTCAGTAAGTTTATGGATGACAGACTCAGTGATGCTATCACTGCCTATCGTGCAAAGAATAGCTGGGAGACTACGCTGATAAGGATGACCGAAACATGGAGAGCGGAACTAGACAGTAAGAAAATTTTCGGTATATTGTCGTCGGATATGAGCAAGGCTTTTGACTCTCTTAGCCCTCAGTTGCTCATAAATAAGCTGCAGGCCTACAAGTTTTCTGATAAAGCCATACAACTCATACGATCATATTTTCAGGGAAGAGAGAATAGAGTAAGGATAAGTTCTGTAACAAGTGGCTGGGTTATGGTGAAGAGGGGATGTCCACAGGGAAACACGTTTGGACCATCAGGTCTTTGTAGCAAATGAAACTACAAAAATTGTGGAGAAGATTCTGGTGGACGATGGTGAGAGGATGACCAAATGGTATCAAGACAATCTTTTAAAAGTTAATTGCAATAAATATCAGGCTATGGTTTTGGGAAATCCAAAAGGAGAAAGGAACGTTGATCTGGATATAGGTGGTGAAAAAGTGCAACAGTCACAATCCATCAAGATCCTGGGTGTAAACCTAGATGAAAACCTAAATTTTAGAGATCATATACGTAGTGTGTGTAAGAAAGTTGATGGGATGATCGGAATATTAAGTAGGCTCAAGAATCTTATCCCAGTAAATGCCAAGTTACTTTTGTACAAATCGGCTATCTTGCCACATCTTACCTATTGCCACCTAATGTGGCATTTCTGGAAGGATGTGGGAGGGATGTGTTTCATGTTGATCACTTTTGCAGTGTTCCTGGCTACGAAGGTAAATCCATTTTGTCCCACATCATCATGCAAACATTCGAAACCTAAGTGGCAAGTGTAAAAGGGCCAAAGCACTGTAGAACTTGGTCTAAACGAAACATAATTATGTTTTATTTAGTCGATTTTTCCGGCGGTGCGTTTGAATTTGTCCGCTTCGGCCAAAATTTGTCAAGTCACGACAAACCACTCGCATTTGTAAAGTGTTCAGTTGGTGATGACAGAAAATTTGTCTTAAGAAACAACTTTGTCGCTATAGTGCGGAGAGGCCCTAAATAAACAAAACCGCGATAAACTTGTCGATCCGGAATTTGTCGTAAACGCTAACACGGCACTAGTGTGGTAATTGAACTGAGATTGAAGTAGTTGTCTTTCGTTGCGAAACTCGCGGATTTTATAAATTTAGACAAATTAAGAAGAATCCTGATAACTGGGGTTTAAATCCATACGAAAATTAAAGCCGCCCTCTTATGAGCACGTTTGGCGCTGGAATGTTCTACCTTAGGACAACCAAGGGAACAATTTGCATGCAGCCGGGGCAAGTTACAACGGAGAGTGATTATCCAGTTGCCACTTTACCAGTCCAACAATGAAGCAGTAGAGGTGGCACAAGGTCCTTTTTGGCTTTTGACCGAATTTGACAGTTTTGACAGTTTTGACAGCTTCGAAACTTTTATTGCGGATGCAAGAGAGGAGACAAAATTTGTCGTTTGATTTTGTCTGGACAATGTTAGTTTTGTCTGCAGGCGCGGATGGGCCCTTACCTTATACGAAACCTAGAGAAAAACAGGAACATTGTAAAAATAATAGTGGAGTCTCGTGTCAATCTTTATTGCGGTGTTCCTGGCATCGAAGTTTCTCCATTATGTTCTCCATCATCATAAGAGCATGCGAAACCTAAATGATAAAAAAAGAGGATAAAATTAATACATTACTTAGAGAAAAATAAACTTTTTGAGGCATTGTACAATGATTAGTTCGAAGAGTTCGAAAATTAATCTCTAAAGTTCAATTCGATTTACCATCCCATAAAGCTTACTTGATATGAAAACCGAAAAAGAAAAATAAGGAAGTAATGATGAAAATAATAATGAATGAAACAGAAAAAGCTAACCTGAAAAACAGTCTTGATAGATAGCCTTAATTTTTTCATTTTGTTGCTAAACAAATTACAAGTTAATGGAGTCTTGAAAATTGAATTGTCTTTAATGGGTGACTCGTAGAAAACATGCTTTCTGTTATTCACGGGGAAATACTGAAAAGAGAAATACTGTGAGAGAGGCACATAGAGCGTTCAAATTGTCTGTGATGTTAATTTTTTGTATGTTTCACCCTTCGGAACAATTTGCATGTTTATAAGAGAAAAGGGTGGAGAAGAGTTATACTAATGTTACCTCTCTCTCCAAAGTGTTTCTTGACTTCCCTTTAACTCCTGTTCTGAATATACATGGTTAACCATACATTTTGTATCTTTTAAGGATTTGTTTGGTACTGCGTGTGTTTGCTGATTTCTCAGTGAGTGTTAGAAACACCGGACTTAACACTTCTAAACATATATTTTTCGCACTGTGTAGGACCTGGCACAACCATCATCAAATATCACTTCTCGTCAGGAACTCAAGACCAACATATTGACATAGACAAGAAAGTAAGGTGTTTTATCTTATTCGATTTAAAAACACGAGTATATTTGATTCTCAGTTTTAGATTTCGAGGAAGAATGATCGACCTTTTTAGCGTCGTGCGATATCCTTTAGAAACCGTGAGAGGAACTCCTAGAGTAGCTGAAACTTCATTGACAGTTCCTGAGAGTAGTTGTTATAACATAATTATTATTAAAAGGAAACGACTCTTCTCTCACAAGAATAGCAAAGAATCTGCCATGCTGCATAACGGAGGCGTTCTAAGCAACTAGCAGTCATTTTTTTTAAGGCTCTCCGTCCATAACCCTGCTCCGACTCGTTTAAACAATCCTTTAAAATCTATATCCAGTGTTCACTCGCATAATCTAAGAAGGTCAAAATACAACCTTTTCGTTTCTAGACCGACTACTGAAGCAGGTAAGCGAAGTTTCCAATATCGTGGTTCTGTTCTATGGAACAGCCTGCCCTTGAGCGTTAGGCTACAGCCAACTCTTCGTTCCAATGTATTTGATTAATATTGATAAGTAGCTATAAGTCATGAAATCGTTTTTATAGTCGTTTTAAAACCCGTTTGTAGAGATAATTAATTTAGTTAGATATATTATTGGTTAATTAATTAATTTATATTTAGAACACGGCTCGATGGAAGAGCATGTAATATGAATTGATACCTTGCATAAATAAAATTTTACTACTACTACCACTGAGCTATAAAAAAAGTAATCAGATAAACTAGTGGGTTGCATTGAAAACGCTTGTGTCAGCAATTACAGCTGTTTGGGAAATTAAAGTAGCATTTGTAGTAATAGGTACTAGCAAAGGTACTAAAGACTTGTATAATGGAGATCCCCAATCCAATGATAACAGTAAAGACTTCCGTTACAAGTAAAACTTGTTAATGAGCCGATCATGTTGGACGGTATCAAATATTATATTTTCAACGCCCTCACTTAAGTAATCTTTGTCGAGCCTTGGCACAGCAAACAAATCACAATTTTTTCCATTGCCACTTCCTTCGTAAACACCACCATGTATGAGCCAAAACAGGCGTTATTCTCCCCGTGAGAGATAACTTGTTGATAAAACTGCATGTATATGACATGAGCAAATGTTTCCATATTTTGATTACGGACGGCAGGCAAAAAAAGAAATTGATTTAACCCGTTATTAAAAGGCACAGAAAATCAGAAAGGTGGAATGGCGAAAAAACAAGTCTCTAAAGGCAAAATTCTCATCCAAGTGAATGATTTCCACGATGAACAAGCACCGCATGTCTGCGCAACCTGTAACGCTTCATGCGCATGCTTAAAAATTCAACCAGTCATTAGACTCGCTGGAAAAGTATCTTACACAACCTATCTTCTGCTTTGGAACACCAGGAAAAAATTGCCAACTGATTAATACAGGGAATTTCAGCACAAGTTTCTGTGGCCAAAATGGTAAGATTCTTTTATTTTTACGACTCTCCCAACAACTAAAAAATCATTAGGTATAACGGGTAATAAAATTCTGCATCCAGTTAAACAGCCAATCATTAGAAGAATTTCTTATTATACAGGCCCTACACTTTCCTATCAGTAGATAATGTCAAAGCACTCCTTCGTTTCTTTAAGAATATATATGTCTTTACAAAACAGTTACGATCTCGCCTGGCATAAGGTGCTCTTGAGCTGACAGATATATCTTATATTCAGTAATGTTTTTCTTACATCCAAAGGGGGTTCGAATTGAAAGGCGCAAACGACAAGCAAATAACTGTAGTGACAAAAATTTGCTTCAGCGAAGCTCTAGGAGAGCTACGTAAATTTTCCCAACAAGGAAATATACATAAGGGTATCAGAGGGTATATTAGCTACCGCATATGTTTTCAGCACGGCCGCGACTTTCGGTGATTCAGCAATAGTTTTGGAGGAAACTAAATGAATTATTACTGAAAACTTCACATCTAGACTGAAATGAATGTACCTGAGATAATCTCGAATATCTCTATTGCTATTCTTAGACTGTTGCAGGATCGATGTCTTTCAGAAACTTTCTTAGGAATGGGTGTGTACTTCGCTAAAGATGCCTTATACACAGCCCGGTCAAACTATTTGCCACCAGATTGGAGTGGATACCGCTACATGTACCTCACTACTAGAGTCTTGGTAGGTGAATACACAATAGGGAGGCAAGGCCTTTTCTGTCCCCATTCAAAGGTCGACCCTAGCTGTCCAGCGGTAATTTATGATAGCGTTGTAGATCAGATACATAGTCCAACACTCTTTGTGATCTTCTACGGCAATCAATGCTATCCAGAGTACTTAATCACTTTCTGTTGACCGCAGAATCACTTGAAAGTAAAATAAGGAGAACAATTATAATCGAAGACTGCTATTTATATGAGTAGTCCTTTAAGTTTCATGAATCGTGCTCCGATCAAAAACGTATGGTAGAAGCCTCTTTGCCTCCTACAAGTCCAACCCTACGTCCTCGTCGTGGGAGGTGGAAACGGGTAATGCCGGCTAACAGGGCTCTGGTGAAGCTTGGTAGGCCAATCACCTGCCAAGTGGATATGCTACGATTACAGAAACATCGACAAACAGAAACACGTTTACAGACATCTTGGCAGGAGAAAGCCCTTCCGGGAGAATGACGCGGCAGAGGCAAAGCCAGAAGGACCCTCGGCGGCTGACTAGCCTACGAAAGAGGGGCCGCCCCACGAATACCTGGAGGAGGGATACGGAAAAAGAGATGAAGGTCCTCGGGAAGAACTGGAAGGAGCTGCAACAGCTGGCAGAAAAGAGGCGTCAGTGGCGGCAGTTTGTCGATGGCCCATGCTCCAACCTGGAGCCAGGGGCTTAACTAACTAACTAACTAGAGGCCTCTTTGAAATTTATCTACGTTTTAATGTTACCCAGTATACGTCATAAATTCAGTTCGTTTGATGAGAGTTTTAAAAGTTTTTTTTTTTTTTTTTAAAAAAGGTGGTGTTCAAGGAATCTAACATGTCCAACAATAAATTGGTGGACTTAATTCTGACAGTCACAAAGCCTTGAGGGAGTGGTGAGCACCGTGGAAATTTATTTGTTCGAAGGACTTTTAGCATTTCCTTTCCATCTTCTCTATGATTTATTGGATGAGAAAGCTGGTTGTTGAGTTATGGGATAAGTTCTGAGGCGAACACATGTACAGAAGTTTGCTACGACCAAAAGCATGTTTTTTTTTTTTTTTATTGTTCAGTAAGACAAGTCGCGGGTCGAAAACAAAGGTCGCATGATCGTTGTCATGATCGCATGCATGTTTCATTTTCCTTTTTGTTATCTGTGCATGGTTCAAAAATGCGTAGAATATTTTATTATCCAACTACATCTAGACGAGTACAAATAACGCCATAGACGAGTACAAATATCACGCGGTATTTGTACTCGTCTATTGTAGTACCGGTTAAACAGGTTTTCTCGCATCGCGCAAGCGAAGAATTGGATTGTAGGTACGAAAAAAAGAAAAAAAAAGTGGCGGACAATTTGAATCATATTTCCGACGACGAAGAGTCAGAATGGCTGGCAAATATAGGTCCAAGCTCATTAGATGAATCGAACGAAGAAAAACAGCTTGACGACCAGAAACTTTCTTCATTTAATGAAGAAAATAGAAACAGCGACACAACAACGCGTCAATTCCGTTCCGCTTCGCATACTTCTGTCACGCACTCCCCGTAAATAAATATCCGCGAAATTCGCCCGCACTGAAATAACAGTTTGGCGTGTTGGATAATAAATAACTTATTAGAAGTTTTGTTGTGTAGTATCGCTGAGTATTTTTACTCGTTATTTGTATTTTGACTCGCCCTACGGGCTCGTCAAAATACGGCACAACTCGTAAAAATACTGAGCGATACTACACAACAAAACGTCTAATAAGATATATGTATTATACGAATATCAATGAGATCCCATTAAATTTTGACATCACTGAACAGGCTTTTTTTTTGCCACTTACATACACACATACAAAAAGTAACTTAAAGTTGTTACAACAATATCAAAAATAATAACGATAATAATATCATTATGCAAAAAACTGTACTTAATCTATATAGAATTACTATTTATGACCATTTATAAAAAAAGTGTGGCGGAGAAACCTAGCAGAAGCTAGTAGCTTATCAAACCTGGGTTCCTCGTGCGATAGATTTGCTAATCACGGGCGGGCGAGTTTAATCTAGTTTTCTGTCAATGAGGAATTTTTTTAAGCGAATTCTTAAAGGTGGAGAATTTGTAGGATAGGATAAGATCACGAGGTAAGGAATTCCAAACCTTTGGACCTTGGTGCATGATCGTAAACTTCTTTATATTTATGAATAAAGGCTGATAGTTTCGAAAGAAACTGTTTGGGGCTGCGTCGGTGGGAGTAACGAAATAATTTGGATATATCAACAAAGTTGAAATGGTAAATTGGCCACCGTAATGATTACAAAAGCTGACGTTTCGAGCGTTAGCCCTTCGTCGGAGCGAACAGTTTCGAAACGAGACAAGTTTCGCTCCGACGAAGGGCTAACGCTCGAAACGTCAGCTTTTGTAATCATTACGGTGGCCAATTTACCATTTCAACTTTGTTGATATATCCAAATTATTTCTTTATATTTAGTTCTGCAATAGTGTGTGCAGTAGTTTCTATTATTCCGTGTATCAAACCTACGAATTTGATGATGAGTTGAAAAAAGAGTATCAAAAGCATTGGGAAGGAGGTTATTATGAAAGGAATACATAAAACAAGCAACAAGGAAAGCATTAACAGGGCCGTCGCCAGACTTCAGAACAAGACGAGACAAGTTTCGGGTCTGGCATGCCTCCCCCAGAAAATTTTGAAATCTAGAGGCTCAGAAATGCTCTTTCAAGCATTTTCCGTGGCACTTTTCTTTAGAAAAGTCAATCTTGGGCGAGTGTGGAAGTTCACTTTTTTATTGCCGAGCGATACTGGTGCAAAAAAAAAAAAAAAGGAAAAGGCCAAAATCAAGACGAGGCAATTGCTAGCTACGGCCCTGATTAATGTTATAAATATCAAGGATATTAAGATTTTAGAATAGGGGCGCAGTACGAGCTAGGTATTCGGTTCCACTTATAATTCTGACTACACATTTCTGCAGGAGGAAAATCCTGTGTAAATTACAAGGATAAGTTGAGGACCATACGATATTACAAGTGTGGTATAAGGTTAGTAAAGATTTTGAAGAAAGAAAGAAACGAGATTTGCTTATTATTCCAATAGTTTTTGATATCTTTTTAGTAATGTGGGATATATGTTGCTTCCACGAGAGATGTTGATCAACAAGAACTCCAAGAAACATTGTTACCTCAACCTGTTTGATGCTGATATTGTCACGAGTGATGTTATCATTAACAACAATAAGTTTCGGTTTTGGACAAAAAAGAATGTAATTAGTTTTTGCAATGTTAAGTGATAGTTTATTAGCATCAAGCCAGCACATTATCTTCCTTATTTAACAATTCATGACAGATATGGTCTGGTTGGGATCTTTATGAGAGTGAAAAAGACTAGTATCATGATCAGTAAATAAAAGAGTTTTTACTATATCAGATGCATTTGGGAGGTCATTGATATAGATGATTGATATAGATGTTTCTTGACACGTGACGATAACAAAGCTATCATCAACTTGTCGAGGTGGCATTTCCATGAGATAACTTTACGTACAGGTAATCTATGCATTAGGCGCTCTTGCAATGTGTTTTGAGATTTCTTAGTTCAAATAACTCATTAATATCTACATTATACACGAAGGCAGAACATGACATGGTCACTTTGTGACCTGTCAATCATTAAGGAAATAGTTATAACAGTGTTATGTAATCAATAAAATTCTTTAGGTTAGAGCAAATAGTGTCTGCGCATTTCTTTGTTTTTTCATTCGTTTGTTTGTTTCTCTATTTAAGTTTCCTTTTTCCCATCGCAATAATCCTCCCTTTATCAATTCATCAATTTGGCATTTAATATCAAGAAGAGACGAAACTCACCTCGGTTTCTGAACCTTTTTCTTTCAATTAACAATGGTGAAATGATCAATCAAAGCCAGATATTTCATGTGTTTTTTTTGGAAAGAAATTGTTTTTTTTTCCTTGTAAGTCACTGTACTACTTGGCCACCGTAATTATCACACCAGTAACCATAAACAAATGAAAAGAGAATAACATTTAAATCATTTATCAAAACAAACCACAGCTTATCTGTTCCAAGAGAAGAAAGCTTATTTCTTCATCACAGTAAGGAGCCTCTTTAATACACTTCCCTGGTTTCAAATGAAAACATTTAAAAAAACTAGTACTTTTCTCAAAGCGATTTGGATCCAGGATTGAAACTTGTGTAGAAGAAATCGCTTTAACGTAGTAGTCTCCAATTAATGACTTTACCGTTCATGCATTTGAAAAATCTAAGACAGGCTACTACGGCAACAACAACAATAACTGTGCATATCCTTCTTCAATGGCATTTTAAAAGGAAAACAAGATCAGCAAGTGAATTTGTTGGTAAAAAGTAGCTTCTTTTGAGTAAGTTCAACTCGTTGAGAAATCCTTCCTTTACACTGGCTAGATGCGATGTCCAGTTTAGCATGTTATCCATTGCGGTAAATGGTTTGAACCCGGGGGTAACATGTGAAGGTGTAGTCTGATCGTCCGGGTGAGTGTAGTCCTGAGAAGGACTGTTGTCGGTGGCAGTGACTGACGTTTCGACAACCTGTGCAGAAGTCATCATCAGAGTCAAGTGAATGATTGTTGTCAGTAGAATGTTTTTATTCCAGTTCGTGTGAAATGATCGGTTGGTTTTGCCGTGATGTTATTGGCTGTAAGACTCAAGTGACGTAAGTCGGTCGTGATTGGTCTGTTTCGGTCTGTCGGTAAAGTTAGGTTGTTCTTTTTCGGTCGTTTGTGATGTTTATGTCGTGAATGAGTCGTTTGTATGGGGCGGGTAGTTGTTGACATCTGTTTAGGGGAGTCTGTTCTAAGTTAGTAAACCAGCTTTCCAGAGTCAGTCGTTGAAAATAGTCAGTGCTGTAGGTTAGGCATTGCGCAGAGTCCCAGTCAATGTTGTGGTTGGTAAGTCGATGGTGTTCAGCAATGTGATTGCTGACATCACCTTTCCTCGTCGCCCGTCTGTGTTCAGTCAGTCTTGTTGTGAGGTTTCTGCCAGTCTCACCGATGTAGGAGGCTTGGCAGTCGGAACAATTGATCTTATAAATCGTTCCCTGTCTGTTCCTCGGTTCGTCTTTGTCTTTAACGTTGGTTAGTAACTGACGTAGTGTGGTGATGGGTTTGTCGGCGACGCGGATATTGAACTGAGGGTAGTAAGATGCGCGAGATGTTTTCAGACATGCCTTTTATGTACGGTATGGTTGCTGTAGTCGTAGGGGTTGCGGTGTCGTTTGTTTCGGTAGTGGTAGTGGGTCGGTGAGTGTTTCGTCGGATGAAGTCATTGTTGTAGTTGTTCTTCGTAAAAATACGGTGGAGGTATTTGTTCTCGTCGGAGAAGCTGTCTGTCGAGTCACATACTAGTTGTGCGCGTCGTGTTAGAGTTCTGATAGTTGTGGCTTTGTGTGATGTAGGGTTGTAGGATGACTCGTCTAGTAATCTGTCGGTGTGTGTCGGTTTCCTGTAAACTGTCGTTCGTAATGAGTTGTCGTTGTGGCTTACCAGGCAGTCTAGAAAAGGAAGTTTGCCATTTTCTTCGACTTCTCTGGTAAACTGTATGTCAGTGTTTTGTTCGTTAAGGTGGTTGTGGAATGCGTCAATTTCGTCGTGGACTGCCTGGTAAGCCACAACGACAACTCATTACGAACGACAGTTTACAGGAAACCGACACACACCGACAGATTACTAGACGAGTCATCCTACAACCCTACATCACACAAAGCCACAACTATCAGAACTCTAACACGACGCGCACAACTAGTATGTGACTCGACAGACAGCTTCTCCGACGAGAACAAATACCTCCACCGTATTTTTACGAAGAACAACTACAACAATGACTTCATCCGACGAAACACTCACCGACCCACTACCACTACCGAAACAAACGACACCGCAACCCCTACGACTACAGCAACCATACCGTACATAAAAGGCATGTCTGAAAACATCTCGCGCATCTTACTACCCTTCAATATCCGCGTCGCCGACAAACCCATCACCACACTACGTCAGTTACTAACCAACGTTAAAGACAAAGACGAACCGAGGAACAGACAGGGAACGATTTATAAGATCAATTGTTCCGACTGCCAAGCCTCCTACATCGGTGAGACTGGCAGAAACCTCACAACAAGACTGACTGAACACAGACGGGCGACGAGGAAAGGTGATGTCAGCAATCACATTGCTGAACACCATCGACTTACCAACCACAACATTGACTGGGACTCTGCGCAATGCCTAACCTACAGCACTGACTATTTTCAACGACTGACTCTGGAAAGCTGGTTTACTAACTTAGAACAGACTCCCCTAAACAGATGTCAACAACTACCCGCCCCATACAAACGACTCATTCACGACATAAACATCACAAACGACCGAAAAAGAACAACCTAACTTTACCGACAGACCGAAACAGACCAATCACGACCGACTTACGTCACTTGAGTCTTACAGCCAATAACATCACGGCAAAACCAACCGATCATTTCACACGAACTGGAATAAAAACATTCTACTGACAACAATCATTCACTTGACTCTGATGATGACTTCCGCACAGGTTGTCGAAACGTCAGTCACTGCCACCGACAACAGTCCTTCTCAGGACTACACTCACCCGGACGATCAGACTACACCTTCACATGTTATCCATTATGACTCCCAGAAGTCTTGTAAAGATCCTCTGTAAAAGAGCATCGCTTCCCATTTGGTTGGATGAGGAGTAAAGGAATAGGCCATTTTACGATATGTACTTCATGGCTGAATGCCATATATTTTTGGTAAAGGATGGATGGGGATGGCTATGGATGGCTAGGGATAGCTAAGGATGGTAAAGGATGGCCAGGGATAGCTAAGGATGGTGAAGGATGGCTAGGGATAGCTAAGGATGGTAAAGGAAGGCTAGGAATGGTATAGGATGGCTAGGGAGGGTAAAGGATGGCTGGGAATGGATGTCGTCTATGCGGAACTAGCACTATATGTCGTCTATGCGGAACTAGCGCTATATGTCGTCTATATGGCATTAAGCCATGAAGTACATACCCATTTTACAGTTGTGTACTTAGTTGCCAAGCCTTTGATTCAGAGTGAGGCTGAAGGTGACCTTGTTGTGATAGAGACCTGTATCTAGTTAGCATGATAACAAAGTGATTTACATTTGAAAGGCAGCAAGGTTTGTATCATAACAAGGTCAACCCTAGCCTCACTCCCATTCAAAGGCTTGGCAACCAAGCACACAACTGTAAAATGGACTATTGACAATACACCAGGCACACAGCCCAGACAAGGCAAGGTTAAGATTTGCTGTAACTTCATCAACAGATTTACCGATGACATAAAGGGTTGTGTCGTCTGCATACGTGTAGACTGTACCTCTCTTAATCAAAGAAGGCATGTCATTGGTGTATAGGGCAAAAAGGTGTGGCCCTAGTACTGACTCCTGTGGTACTCCCATTTACGTGTATATCAAACATGTAAATAACTTTAAGTAATAAAGCTGGTTATGACCATGATAGCATGGAAACGAGTACATTTATGAAAACTACATTTATCATCATTTCTTTAATTATTACTTCATTTCCTAAGATTTTTCACTTGTTCATTTCATTACTATTAATTGGTATCCCACCTACAGTCCCAATTTTACCCCGATGTCACGAGCTTTACTGAGAAAAAAAAAACATGTTAACACATGATATTTTGTGATGTCCTCATTTTCATTATTCAACCACAAAAGTTCTTAAATAAATGCAACTTAACTTCCTTCAGATGACCCACACAGAACCCATTGGCAAGAAGGGCCTCTTAGTAAGCTTATGTGTGAACAAGTTTTCTGTAGCTCAGTGGTAGAGCACTCTGATGGCCATATCCAAATGTCATATCCTGTGTTATTAAAAACTGGATCATTGGATAATGCAATTCAAGACTTTTTATTGGCTTAGCCATTATGGTATATGGTATATGGTACATGGTATATACCATAATCTAATATCTGTACATTGTAACATCCGGTTTCTTCTAACAAAATAAAGTAGAGAAGATTTGTCTAATATCTTGGGGGAGCTTTTTTTAAATAAAACAATTATTCCACTCGCGCTTGTTGGATATGAGATGATTATAGCCAACTCGGCGCTACGAGCCTCGTTGGCTATCTATCATCTCATATCCAACGCGCGCTTGTGGAATAATTGTTAATTATTCCACTAATTTATTCGTGTTTTTCTCGTTGCCATGTTCCCACCAATCACGTAGCTCCTTTTTCTGCCTTTAAAAGCACACACAACTCACAATTCCTCTATTCGCTCTGACGAAGGGCTAAACACTCGAAACGTCACCTTTTAAAATCGTAACAGTGGCCAATTTACCATTTCAACTTTGATATATTCAAATTATATCCTGTGTTACACGAAGATGTTACCATTGTACATCTTGTCTTTCCTACATGACTTTGTTTACCACCCTATGAAATATGGGAACTTCGCACATGCGAATGTAGTAGCATATTCTCAGAATGTATTAAACAGCTCGTGGTCATGAAGTGTACTGTTGTAAGCTCATGTATTGACAGTCCCAACACCAAACACATAGAGTCTGTTTTGTTGAAGGCTACTTACATTTTTTCTGTCTCACACTATACTTACAACAGAACAAATAACTGTACAGATTTTACCAACTAAATAAATTTAGATGTTGAACAATTTTTTTTCATTCAACAGCCAAGCTCAAAATCTCACCATATTTCCTATTCTTTTCAGGCACACAGTGCTTAGCTTTTGACATTCCTAAAACTGGCAGTTTGCAGAATGCTTTTCACACAATTATAATAAATGTCCCAACTTACAAACAAATTCTTTGCAGTACAGTGGTGAAAATCAGAAGTCTAAATGTCTGAAATTTGATTCCTTGTGAGAGACTCTTAATATCTTTCTTACTCTATTTACAAACACAACATTAAATTACTCAAAATAACCAGTAACTTTATCCTTGAGAAAAAAAAAATGCAATGTTGGGATGTGGAACAATGCATTTCTTAATTAAACATCATTTCCCCCAGAATTGTTTTTGCTCCATGTAAAGAAATCAACACCTTGTACTTCAGGAGGTAAATAAATCTGATCAACAGGTCCATTAAATGCAGGATTATACTTGTATCCTGCACTGTAACCCAAACTTTTCATCAGTTTAGTTGGAGCATTTCTGATGTGCAAGGGCACTGTTGGCTGAGGACCCTCCCAACCGCACACATACTTCTTGGCCTCATTGTATGCATTATATATTTCGATGGATTTTGGAGCTCTTGAAAGGTAAACAACAGCTTGAGCCAATATAACCTGTGTAAGGATATAAAATAACATCAAAATCAAATCATAAATCATGAAGAAGATAATGAGTTGGGGTTTCAATGAAAGCCAGTTACTGGCAGTCTACTGCTGCTTCAAGACCTTTCACCATGTATGTATGTATGTATGTATGAATTTAAAAAATTTAGACTGGTTCAGCTTGGAGCTGGTTTAAATGGGGGCCTGTTTAAACAATAAGGCCAAACCACAACACTTGGAACTATGTTTCCTACTCTATGTGAGAAGTGCATGGGTTCTTTAACATCCCCTGCTGACCATCACATAGAAGATGCGGAAGATGGGGCGTATGGTTTATTGCCCTTATCCGTCCTTCTCTGACACTAATGTCAGTGCGAGACTCCTTGCATTGCTTGAGGCCTCATACTTCCAGCAGGCAAAGAAAGTATTGTGCTGAAGTGCTGACAATGAGAGGCTGCTTACATACTCAGATTGAATTTAGTTTTGCATCTGATTGTGAGGCAGATATTCTAAACCACTCAGAGAACACAATCACGTGAGACCAATGTAGCTCCTGATTACTTTTTGTCACTCAGTTAAAATAATACCATTCAATGTTTCTGTACACAAAACTTACATCACACTCTGGCATTCCTATAAAATGGCAGGCTTGATAAGCAGCCACAGCTTGGTTCAAGGCCTGTGGATCTGCTAGACCTACAGATGAGGGTTAAAAATATGATATAGAAATTGAGCATTTTGATTGTCAGGAGTATTGTGAAAGGTGAATTATTGATAACTATGCTTTAATTTACAGGAAGGAATACTGGTAACCTCGCTTACCCATGTTAGAACCTCAGTGCAGAGGTGTTGTTTTGTTCAATCAAATATACTTCCTCCTTGTGAGAAGGGTATTAAATGATCATTCACATCATTTCTACTTTTTAAATTGAAGAGGCATTACTAAAATTAAACCACAAACAAATCCTCAATCTTGTGGTACATTAAAAAATAAACCACTCACCAACATCTTCACTGGCAAATCTCACCAATCTGCGGGCAACATAGAGAGGGTCTTCTCCTCCAACAAGCATTCTGGCCAGCCAGTACAAAGCTGCATTTTCATCACTCCCCCTTATTGATTTGTGTAGGGCTGAAATGATGTTATAATGTTCTTCACCATTCCTATCATAGAGCAAATGAGTCTTTTGAAGACCTTCTTTGATGTGAGATACATTAATATAAACAACTTGTTCTTCATAGTCTCCTTGGGAATCAGCATCTCTGTTGGGTGAACTGTTTTGTTGCAATAATGGAGAGCTCTTTAGTTCTTTTGTGTCTTGTCTCTTTGGTTTTTGTTTTACTGCCGCCACTTGTGACTGAATTGCAAGTTGAAGACCATTGAGGGCAATCCTTGCATCGCCATCACACAAGTTGGCTAGAGTTGTGATAGCTTTTTCTTCAATAACCACAACCAAATCACCACTATCAGCAAAAAAAAAAAAAAAAAAAAAAAGAAAAAGAAAAGAAAAAAAAAGAAAATAATGGCATTATGATTCACAAGTTGAAGAAAAATAAAAAAGAACAAAGTAAATTCTTAAAGATACATTCTGTGATGTGTGTGAGGCACTTATTTGAATAGTTTGTGTTTTATCCATTCAGAGAAATACCTAATGATTGTACCTCCTTTCTAAGGAAGCAGCAGATTGCTAAATTTGTACATATTTGTAGGTAATGAAATGACTCACTCTGATGAGACATGTCTCTTGTTTGTTTCAGGTGAGTCCCTTGAACCAACTAGCATTCCAAGAGAGTTCACAGCATTTCTTAATATTTGTTCCACATGATCTACAGTAAGCTTCTCGAGGACAATAACTCTACAGCGACTAAGAAGTGCATTGTTAAGCTGGAATGAAGGATTCTCTGTAGTTGCTCCGATCAATGTAATGGTACCATTTTCAACATGTGGAAGAAATGTGTCCTTCAAAATAAAAAGGTGTATCCATTGAATATCACTTAATGCATTATTGGATTTCATTTAACTCTTGAGCACCAGTATCTGGTAATGTCTTTACCTTACCATGGAGGATCTTAATGTTCCCCCTCCCCCTCCCTCCCTCTCCAGTTTCATTTTTTTTTTTTGATGCTTCCTGCCTTCCCAAAAAAAGTGTTGGCTCAAGACCTCTTCACCTCTCTTAAAAAAAGATACCTGCACTTAGAGACTTAAAGTTTGAGGTGAGTGGCCTAAAACATTGTATCTGTTGCGGCACATTGAAATGGGCCTGAGGACCTTCTTTTTGTGAGGGGGGGGGGTTTGTACATCCTCTAGCTGAAACATTTGAAAAATTAGACTCTGTAGTTCTGTAGTTCTGTAAGGTGTACTCTGGGGCTGTCTTTTTAGAAGCAAATGAATGTCACTTTCAAGCAATGATAAAACCATTTAAATTAATCTTGCTTGCAAGGACCTCATTTTCCAGCTAAGCAGGTAATGATTCCCACCCCCCTTAAAATATACACTTTTCTCTGCTTCCTTTCTTGTCGGGCTACAGTAAATCTTCACAGACATGATAGAGGTATATTTCATGAACCTTTTTAAATGTAGGGGGTTTCAAAAACCAAGATGCATGAGTTATGTTCAGTACTGGACAATGTTTCTTGCACAATAACATTTTTGGTAAAATATCATGAATTTTCTTGTGATATCAGAAGAACATGAGCCAAAGTTTGAAAAAAAATTCCGAACCTTACTGGCATAACAGTGAATACTGGTGATGGATTTCCTTTTTCTATCACAGTTAACCCTTTACACCCTAACATCAATAAGCATATTCTCCATACCATTCTCTGTTTCCTAGGGTGCCGACAAGGAGAATTTGTTTAACAGTCAAGAGCTTCAATCTTTAGTTGGCCATAGTTTCCTTTATTCTAGTGACATAAATTTTAGATTCAGGGGTGATGTTATAGAGATAAATAAGATGCTAGTTACTCTTAGAGATCAAAGGGATAATGAGGATAATTCTGAGGATCGATTGTTTCAAATAACATCCAAATATGTTGTATTATTACACGACTCGGGCAGTCATAGGGCCTATAACTAAAATCAACCAATCAAAATGCTCTATTGCTGGTCAATATTCTCTCAGTATTGGACCGGGCACTGTCCCGAATGGTCCGGAATGATACCGCACTTGCGTCCCTTTGAACTTCAGTCGTATAATCTCTTATTAACCAAGCCTGCTCGGGACCGTACTGGAAGAATATCGGCCCTTGATCTTTTTTGTAAAGACCTCGCTGCGCTCGGTCCGTACTGTCAAGACCTTGGGCCAATATTCTCCCAGTACGGCCCTTGTGCTTGGTTAATAAGATATATATACATACATACTTGCTGCAGCTTATTGAATCTGTGTATCTCATCCACAAACAAGATTGTCTTGCGCTTGAACATTTGCTGTTCATTCCTAGCCACTTTAACAACTTCCTTGACGTCATTTATACCACTGGTGGTAGCAGACAATTGCACAAATCTTGCCTTGCCATTGATTCTGGCAGAATTGGCTATAATGTGAGCCAAGGTGGTCTGAAAATATCAGAACAGGCCCAAACAGCACTGTTAGGAATGAAAGGGATCTAATGGGATACGATGAAAGGGATCTAATGGGATAAGATGAAAGGGATCTAATGGGATAAGATGAAAGGGATCTAATGGGATAAGATGAAAGGGATCTAATGGGATAAGATGAAAGTGTAATGAGACAGATTTGGAATGCTGAGGATTGATAGGGGGTATCCCATCAAGGAAGTATATAGAAAATGCTACAAGAAATCCACCAAAGCACCAACCCCAGGGAGGGAGGGAGAGAAGGGGGAACTCTCTAAACCTTTTAAAACATCTCACAGCTTCTAGTTTTATTGAAGACTTTGAGGCAACCCCATAAAGCGTTTTAACTCCCTCCTAGCTGCAGTGAAATCCTGCCCGGACTTTAATACCTTTCCAAAAGAAACTTATAAAATTTTGAAAGCTGCAGTAGATATTTTGTAGAGATATGCATGTATATATTATTGTAAGTAATGCTGATTTATACCCAATTTTATTTTTGTAGAATAGATGTTGAGCCATTTTACCCATGGAAATGCTGTTAATGAACTGTTATTATTATTATTATTATTATCAATATCATTATTATTATTAACCACACCGTGATAAGGAGAACCGTTCAGATTCTGCACTTGGGATTAAATGAACAATATGATTGAACCCATTAATTTGCACCTTAAGAGAATTACATTTTTATGAGGTTAATGAGCTCATACTGATAGATTGTGCAGCATTCAGCTTTGATATTACTAGTTTGATAATTTAAGATTGATGATGTAAGGATTTTTCACAACTTTTCCATCACTTGGTGGGAAGGATAAGTAGATCAGCGATTTTAATCTTGGTATAAGTGATCCCCTTTAAGATTATCAGAGAGGGTGGATAGCTTTCTCCCTTTTTTCCACAAGTTTACTCATGGGATAAGCCAGTCAAAGATCTAATCTTGATACACAAGGTCTGGTTTGGGTTCTCATTTGAAAATGTAATGTAACAAGATTAGGATACAAAATACATAGGAGTGTATTCAACAGCGATGAAATGGAAGACCAGGAGAAGGTACCATCTTTACTTTAGAGTGTAAACCCCTCCTTACCCCCATCATTCCTTCTCTGTCATTGTAGAGAGGGTTCCATCTCTGTCCCATCTGCCCCCCCCCCCCCCCACCCAGCGCACTTCCAGCACATTTTCAGTGTGCGGTTTTTCTTGAAATACCTTTCCACAGCCAGGGGGTCCCCAAAAGATCATGGATGGAATTTCATCAGCCTCCAGTAAAGTCCTCAATAGACTGTTGTCTCCAAGAACCTGGGACTGGCCGACATAGTCTGCCAATGTTTTGGGCCGCATTCTCTCAGTTAATGGAGTAAATTGACTGCTTCTCGATTTTTCCTCTTTTTTGTTTCCTATGCCTTTCTTTTTGTCAAGAGTTGGTGAATCTGAGTGTTGGAGAGAAAGGGGCTCCTTTGTTACTGAAGAGGAGTGTCCTCTATTTTGCGATTCTTGACCATTTTTGTGCAACTTTAACCTCTTCAAAGGGGAATCTGTACTTGATTTTCCCGCCAAACTGGAAGAGTTCCTTTTCAAAGCGTTTGTCGGAGGACTAGTATTACTAAACCAGCTGTTGGAGGCGTTTTCATTTTTTGTACCCTCTTTCATTGTTGAGCTATCCGAAGATTTAGTTTTCCCTTTGAGAAAACTGATTCCCGAGACGTCCTTTTCATGTTGACCACTGCCTCCATTGCTTTGCAATCCAGCATCTTGACTGTTCAGACACTTATTTACGTGCTCGTTCACATACGAAGCCGCAAACGAGCGCCCACAAACTGGACAATCTACACTACCAGTTTGCAACATACTTCATCACCTCTATACCTTGAAGCAAGCAGAAGAAATCAGTTACAACACTGGGTTTTATCCATTAGATCTCACTTCTTAGGGGGTGGTAGAAAGATAAAATTGTGTCGCCCTTTACCTAAATGACGTCATCATCTGTCTTCACCAAACATGGCTGCCGGCTTTAGGAGTTATGTTTGGGATCCGTGCCTTATCATTTCGCAAATTGTCGCTGTCCAAAGCGTGTATTATGTATTCTTAGCTTTCTGGGTTGCATTCGTGGACTTTTCGACGGGAAATTCGCGGTCACTGGACCAGTTTTTTAGTGAAGAGGTAAGATACCTTGTTCCCCTCTTGATCATTTGTGTCCTTCAGCAGCATATTTTTAATCAAAAATACTTATTTCCCACAGGATATTCAATATACCTCATCTAGGGGGAAGATAACGATGGTGGCTTTTTGTCTGAACACGCTAACTGGGTCAGTGAACAGTTTTCCTAGATGGCCGACCTTAGCTTTAACCTTTATAACCGTTTATTGTTAACAAATTAAAAATAGTATACTTTAGTAGACGAATAAATTTTGATTTGTTTCTCAATTAAGGCGCAATCAGAACGGCGGTCATTATTAATTATTCTTTCACCCGTCGACTTCTGAGTTATTGCTCGCTATCTATAAACAGTTTATAGACAAAACATGCCTGTCAAGGGATTCTAATAGCTAATTTTACTTTGGTTTCGTTTGAAAAGAATGTCAATTCACTGCACCATCATTCTACTGCCTCTCTATTTAGGCTGTGTCGGAATACTCAGCAGCTTTACTTGTATAGCTTATCAGTCGTTTCGTACTCATAGATGTTTCGTACAAATCAACTTAGTATGAAACGTCTGTGGTATGAAAAACTAGATACCCTGGTCTATGATGGGTTTATTGTTATTTCCCTTTGCGTTGGGTATGGTTACGTACAGTGATGAGTTCAAAAGAAAAGGGGAATAATATTTGAACCAAGGATAAATCTCAACCACCAGGTATATTTTTAAATAGGGCTGGTGGATTGTGGGCAATTGTTAGGAGAGCAAAGCAAGTAAGTGAATTTTTATCTTCAAATTCAGATATTTCAACAGCTTTAAGGCAATTGTGTTATTAGCAGTGCTTTCAATAAGACCCGGCACCTGCCGGAGCTCCAGTGGATATTCTGTTGTGAGTCGCCGGGTATATTTCACTGCACTCAAGTTGCAGTCACCACGCTAAGTTGCAATCAAGTCACTATCCGGCGCTTGTTGTACCAAGGTAGCCACCTATTTCAAATCTTATTGAAAGCACCGAATTAGTAGAAGTTTATAAAAAGACATTTGTTTTTTTTTACTGTTCCTTTGAATCCCTGGAGTAGACGGCTGTAAGCATTTGTTTTTAACTACAAAAAAATTGTTTTGTTCACAAATTTCACCAAAAGACAATTATTTGATCACTGATTGGATTGCCATAATAGAATTGTGGGTCACTGAACTCATTTGTTAGTTCCAGTTACACATAAGGATGTTTCCAAGATGATTTTGTTGATACCAGTTTCAAGTCACAAAATATGTGGTGGTATTGCTGTGTCTAATAAGTAGTGTTTGTGGATTATTGAAACCATTTTAAATGACTAGTTTAGCAATACTTCTAAATTCTCCAGGGTTAGAAATAAAGTTAGGCTATGAGCTCAGGCACACTGTCCAAAGATGTTTGGCTCCACCAAAAATATCGCCAAAATTTGTCATTGGTGGGCTTACTCAAGAACAGCCAAATATTTGTTAGCCACAAAGTGTCAACTGCATGGATGTACAAAATGAATAGTACTTGGACCTGGAGATTCAGCTTAAATGTAAACTTAAAGTGCCTATGACATCAAC
Source organism: Stylophora pistillata (assembly GCF_964205215.1). Lineage (NCBI taxonomy): Eukaryota > Metazoa > Cnidaria > Anthozoa > Scleractinia > Pocilloporidae > Stylophora > Stylophora pistillata. Next base: position 10,308,579 of record NC_142521.1, on the reverse strand, counting down.
ATGATTTTCACTCCAAATAAAAATATAGTATCTCTATTATACATCTACCGAAAACAAAGTCTGTCTAAAATGTTTTTACCCCTAAAATTGTAGCTCAAAGTTGGCCTTCTTTCGATCAAATAGTGGTCGGAGACTGGGATCGAGTTTCTTTGTCGGTATGACTTCATCTTGTGTACCCAGGAGTTTTTAAGCCACTCATTGCAGCATAGTTACGACCAGAGAAAACAACTCACAATATCTTCCTCCTTTTACCTTCGTTCTCTTACTCTGTGTTGTGTTTTCCGCCATGATGCTTTGAATTCCAGTAAGCTGTGGTACACAAGATGATGTCATGAGGCCTGTTTTGGCCGCGCGATTTGATACCACTTTTTACTAAGAAAACTGTCATTCAGAGAGCTATAAACTCTTCAATTTTTATTATTTGCGGATGAAATTTTTTCTTATTGCTTTTTAAGACTTGTAGTTTTTATTTAAGTTAAAATACCATTGGTGTCATAAGCACTTTAAGCTTACATCTTCACTGTTTGATTGCCACACTAAAATAACATATTTGTGCAACAGTTTTCTGTCTGAAAGACTTGCATTTAAAATGAGAGATCAATCTTCTTGATTGACATTTTCCTTTAGATTGTGGCTGGTAAATTGAAAAATCTGTTAGATTTCCTGCTTGACACATATTTGTCCTACTTGATCTTTTTATATCTCTAGTGTCTGGATTTTGCTGCTACTGCACATCTTATACACTTGGTCAACTGCTCTATTTATGAAGGTTTTCCAACATCAGCTAGCTGGTGGTTCTTGAACTTAACATGCATGGCCTTGATGGCTGTGATAGGCGAATTTGTTTGTATGAGAACTGAGCTCAAGGCTATTCCTGTTACTGTTTCTTCTGTCAAGTCTTCAGTTTGACATCTAACTGGATTTAGTTTCATTTGTTGGTTGGAAATGGGTAAGCAAACTGATGAGCTCCTTGCAAAGCAAGTGCTTGGACAGTCCATTTCAAGTGGTTGTACTTGGGTACCTACATGGAAGATGTTAAGGTCCAGTGTAATCTGAAGTACACATCTTTTCATGGCAGAGAACAATGGGGACACAGACCTGAAGTCTACACATATTCAAATTCTTACTGGGTGTTGACACAGAAAACTTAATATGTTCCAGCAAGGGACATTTCAATTGATGAATAAGACCAGAGCAAATCATACAATCTGAACATACACACATATGTATACATAGAAATATCTATACCATATTGTTTCAAGAGTGAATAATCCTGTATGCTGGATAAATCTTGCTCTGCTGAATAGTGCAGTATGTTTTGTTGACACTTTTCTTGTTGGATAGCTTTAGCACCCTTTGAAAAACTGGCTCTGCTAAATATACATCAAGATTATGGTTAATTGTCAGTACTCGTCACAATTACGTTGCATATGAGACACAGTGCACTCAGTCTCAAACCTATTTTCATTCATGATTGAAATGTGTTTTGGACAAACAGTTGGATTAAGCCCATCATAGTTAATATTGATAGATAATAGCTGGTATATATTAATTTTTTAGAATATGTTTAAATCTACTTTCTCATGTGTTTCTCATGAGTTCATTCCTAATTCATCATAGTTTTATATTGATTATTTTTTCACTTTATTTCTTTAATTTGTACTACTCTAGTAATTGTCATGCATTTTATACGTAAGCCTCTGGCTTCGATGTAAGGGTGACCTTCTCCAATGTCATGACACTAATGGATTGATTGATTGATTGATTGAAGTAACTGGGAGGATAGAGAAATAATGGTACATTTTGTCTCCTTATTACCTTAATGTTACTGTTTGTTTAATTATATTGAGTGATATTGCATTTATTGTGTGCAGGAAAACTCATTGGGTAAATGGTCCACATTACATCGTTTGGAAGTGGGCTAGAGAACTGGGGTTGAGTTCTTGAAGTCAGGGCTTCAAGATAAACTTAACAAGAGAAATATTGTGAAAGATGGACTTGCCTATTTTTAATGTTGTTTTTAGACATTTCCATGTACAGAAAATTTGTAAGGTTGGGTTTGGATTGAATACTTGGGTATTAATACGCAAAAGATTATTTTAATGAACAGGGTTTTTACTCTGAGCAAGGTGCAGCAAATTACAGTGCAGATGTTTGATATATTGACCAAAGCACTCGATTATAATTTATATACAGGTTTTATGTCTTTCATCCATGTGGAAGAGCTATTTATTGATAATTGTGATTTTCAGAAGACACTTTTAAGAAAGTACACTTTAGAAACCAGACAGTATAATTTTTATCTCCACCTTTAAAATGGACAGAAATATGAAAACGGAATACAGCCAAACCTTGATTGTCCTGACCTCGATTGTCTGGACTGGCTTCTTTGGTCCCATTTTTTCATGAATGTTAACTAGTCACATTCAAGATCTGTAACAACTTTCTCCCATCAAACCAAGCAGACGTGCTGAATCAGTGTTAATGCTGTTCTATCAATGCAGCTTCGGTGTAAATACGTTTGTCTAACTTTGGCAGTGATGCACAATTATTTGAGAACACCCTGTAATTCTTGCATAATAGTGATAAAATGGTACATATTCAGTCTTATTTCTGGCTCATTGATATTCGAATATTTTTGATTGGCTGGACTCTTGATTATCTGGATTATTCAACCTAGTATCCACGGATCCAGATAATCAAGGTTTGACTGTGTGTACCCCGGAGGGTAAGATGATGGAGATGAAAACTACATGGATTCTAGAACATACTTTTCCTTTAAGATTGAAATGAAATAGTTTAAAATGAATTGGAGAACTTATTTGAAAAATCCAACAAAGTACATTTAGTAAAGCAATTGTGTTCTGGGTCCTGTTATAGAAGAAAAAATTTTTCTTGAGAAAAGGTAAACCAATTTACGAAATACTATGAAATTGTGGCATGCTTTAGAGAGTGATGTTTCTAAACCATTTTCCATAAAACAGTTTAAAGGCTGCTTTACACACATAATGACTGTCAATTGCAAATTGGGAGATAATTAATACAAGCATTTGTGTTCAATTAGAGTCAAGTAACTTCCAATCATCATGCTTCTCCTCCTTCCTTCTGATAAAGAAAAATTTTCATGTTTTATCAAGCGAGATACAACTCAAAGCTGTTACAACAATTCGATATTCTTGTGATCTATTTGGTGAAGAACAAATTTATATTTAGATGAAAAGTTACATAGAATCACCTCTGTGCAATAAAAAGTTAGTTTTTTTTCTCCAAGTATTAAAATCTTGATCTATTCACTCTCCCTTGCAACATGAAGCCAAGCTCTATCATACAGTTTACTTTCTCTCTTAATTTGTAAATTAGTTAATTAAACTATTATTCTTTAAACTAGTTTACAATGAAGTGCTTAGCAGTGCAAAGGAGGGTTGTTAGACAGATTTTGGGAAATTTTGTTGATTGAGTGAAAGGGCTGGATAGGTAAATATTTCACTCAAGCTCATAACTAATGGATCTACCCCAGCAGAGTTCATGTGACACAATAAAGACCCAAGAATTCTTCTGTCAGGCCCAACCTCACTCAATCATTCAGCATTTTATTAAATGTTGGCAGTGACTGTCACCCTTTCTTTTTATTCCTTCCTTTCTTTGGCTTACATCTTGCAGAAACTTTTCAGGTCCTGCCCACATCATCACCTATTGCCCCCCCCCCCCCCACTGGGATTTTTGTCTATTTGTTTACAATTTATTATACACTTCACATCACAATGTTCTTCGAGGTGTCAATTTTACTGAAACTATTAAACAAGAAAATTTTCATCATTTCAGCACATCACAAAATAGTACTCATCTAATAATAACTTCTTCAAGACTCCCTTCACACAAATATTACAAAATCTTACCACCAAAGAACGATCTTTTTTTCTAAATACAAACATAATTATAAATACAAATTTATAAATACAAATTTCCATATTTTACTTTAAAAATATCTATAGGTTAACATCCACATCTTTACAAACACTGAGGTAAATACTTGTTTTGACATATACCACATAAAAAAACCATAAAAATAGTTTATTTCTGTCATTGTACCAAAAAATAGATAAATATTTAACTCTTGACAGACCATTTTGTCTCTTTCACTGCGTGGAGGTAAACAGAACTTGCTGATCACTTCCCCAATAGCTAAAAACGTGCAAAAAGCACTATTCAACTGTGTGGTATACACTAATTAACAGTAATTAATTTTCACTATGCTAGTTAAAATAATTTATAATTGCACCAGCTCCCCCAAAATACTTTTCTTATCCCTGGAAAGATAATTACAGAGAAAGCTAAGAAAGTTGATGGTAAAAAAACATTAACCTAGGATAATAACTAAACCACCATTTATAGCTTTTGTTTAATTTCTTTCCAGTCAAATCTTTTTTGTTTTATTTTCCCAACAAAGAATGTTAAGACATAGCCATAAACTCTTAATTTATCCCAATAAAATTATGATGAGTCGTGCATCAAAGAGAGACTTAGTGATTTTGCATACATTTTCACAAGCAATCTGCTATTTCTGCATTTAAGTCAACAACAAAAAATAAACATTTAATAATTTGCAGGGGTTTCTCCATCTGCAAGAATAAAAGAACACAGCATATCATCTCAGTACCATGTATACAAAAACCACCTTAAAAAATGCATTATGTTACATCATGTAGATCATTACACCTGTAGAAAGAGTAGACTCGTAGGAAAAGAAGACCAAAAGGATCAGAAAATCCCTGAAATAAGAATTTGATTATATCAATTAGGTTGAAATTGTAAATTGGCCACCGTAATGAGTTAAAAAAGGTGACACTTTGAGCATTACCCCTTTGTCAAAACATCAGCTTTTTAACTCTTTAACAGTGGCCAATTTACAATTTCAACTTAGTTGATATAACCAAATTACCTTGTTACTCCAATGACACAGCACCACAGTTTCTTTAGAAACTTACCCCCTTTATTCATAAAATAAGAAGACAAGCAGGATAAGAGTTATTGGGGATTGAGATGAAATACACGATGAGAGCGAGACACCTGTTAGTTACTAGGAGTAATTGTTTTCAAGTCTCCTTGTCACTAGTGATGATATCTGATGAACTTTTATCAACAGAGATAAAATGTATATGTGAACGATCCTTCGCAGTAAAGCACTATTTGAGCAATAGTGAAAATCAGACCTGAAAAAAATTTCAGGCCTGTACGGGATTCGAACCACTGACCTCTGCGATACTAGTGCAGCGCTCTACCAATTGAGCTAACAAGCCAACTGGGAGCAGGCCATCAAATTAATTCGACATAAACCCGTAGATGATAAATCAAACAACAACAAACATATAGAGATAAAATGTTTTTCATAATTTTGTATTCTTAGTTTATAATCAAACAACAACAAACATATGAAACATATGTGTGAACTGCGGTTATGAGACGTATATGAGAACGATCCTTCGCAGTAAAGCACTATTTGAGCAATAGTGAAAATCAGACCTGAAAAAAATTTCAGGCCTGTACGGGATTCGAACCACTGACCTCTGCGATACTAGTGCAGCGCTCTACCAATTGAGCTAACAAGCCAACTGGGAGCAGGCCATCAAATTAATTCGACATAAACCCGTAGATGATAAATCAAACAACAACAAACATATAGAGATAAAATGTTTTTCATAATTTTGTATTCTTAGTTTATAATCAAACAACAACAAACATATGAAACATATGTGTGAACTGCGGTTATGAGACGTATATGAGAACGATCCTTCGCAGTAAAGCACTATTTGAGCAATAGTGAAAATCAGACCTGAAAAAAATTTCAGGCCTGTACGGGATTCGAACCACTGACCTCTGCGATACTAGTGCAGCGCTCTACCAATTGAGCTAACAAGCCAACTGGGAGCAGGCCATCAAATTAATTCGATATAAACCCGTAGATGATAAATCAAACAACAACAAACATATGAAACATATGTGTGAACTGCGGTTATGAGACGTATATGAGAACGATCCTTCGCAGTAAAGCACTATTTGAGCAATAGTGAAAATCAGACCGGGTTTATATCGAATTAATTTGATGGCCTGCTCCCAGTTGGCTTGTTAGCTCAATTGGTAGAGCGCTGCACTAGTATCGCAGAGGTCAGTGGTTCGAATCCCGTACAGGCCTGAAATTTTTTTCAGGTCTGATTTTCACTATTGCTCAAATAGTGCTTTACTGCGAAGGATCGTTCTCATATACGTCTCATAACCGCAGTTCACACATATGTTTCATATGTTTGTTGTTCTTTGATTTATCATCTACGGGTTTATATCGAATTAATTTGATGGCCTGCTCCCAGTTGGCTTGTTAGCTCAATTGGTAGAGCGCTGCACTAGTATCGCAGAGGTCAGTGGTTCGAATCCCGTACAGGCCTGAAATTTTTTTCAGGTCTGATTTTCACTATTGCTCAAATAGTGCTTTACTGCGAAGGATCGTTCTCATATACGTCTCATAACCGCAGTTCACACATATGTTTCATATGTTTGTTGTTGTTTGATTTATCATCTACGGGTTTATATCGAATTAATTTGATGGCCTGCTCCCAGTTGGCTTGTTAGCTCAATTGGTAGAGCGCTGCACTAGTATCGCAGAGGTCAGTGGTTCGAATCCCGTACAGGCCTGAAATTTTTTTCAGGTCTGATTTTCACTATTGCTCAAATAGTGCTTTACTGCGAAGGATCGTTCTCATATACGTCTCATAACCGCAGTTCACACATATGTTTCATATGTTTGTTGTTCTTTGATTTATCATCTACGGGTTTATATCGAATTAATTTGATGGCCTGCTCCCAGTTGGCTTGTTAGCTCAATTGGTAGAGCGCTGCACTAGTATCGCAGAGGTCAGTGGTTCGAATCCCGTACAGGCCTGAAATTTTTTTCAGGTCTGATTTTCACTATTGCTCAAATAGTGCTTTACTGCGAAGGATCGTTCTCATATACGTCTCATAACCGCAGTTCACACATATGTTTCATATGTTTGTTGTTGTTTGATTTATCATCTACGGGTTTATATCGAATTAATTTGATGGCCTGCTCCCAGTTGGCTTGTTAGCTCAATTGGTAGAGCGCTGCACTAGTATCGCAGAGGTCAGTGGTTCGAATCCCGTACAGGCCTGAAATTTTTTTCAGGTCTGATTTTCACTATTGCTCAAATAGTGCTTTACTGCGAAGGATCGTTCTCATATACGTTAGTTTATAATGTTTGAACAACAACAACAACAAAAAAAAGGAATGGAACTCTTTCATAAAGTATGCCTTCTTAAATTAAAGCAATATTACATAATCATAAGTTTATTACATACCTGAGTTTTTTATAGTTTTATCAGCACCTTGATCGATAAGGAATGTTTTAATTTTACCCTTTAAAACAAAAAAACAAAATACCATCACAATTAAGAAAATCCTGCTTAACCATTTTTTATGGCAGAATGTACAGTATACACAATCATCTAACTTTTTCTCCTAATTTAAATACTAACAATAATTTAAATACAAAACAGTATCTGACCAATCAGTTCACAATTTCTGTAATGAGTGATATTTTCTAAAAGAGAATATTGTAACTTCACTTCTGTAGCTATCAATCTTTTGCTTTACTCGCGGCTTCTCACCTGTTCATGTTCACAAGCAATATGTAATGCTGTATTCCCAATCAGGTCTTGCCTGTTGATCTGGAGGTAGACATTAGGGTATCAAATTCAATTTTATAGAAAAATTAAGCAAACAACTGGTAAAAAGTAAAGTCTGTTTACGAGCCTAGTGGCCCATTAGGCTGGTGCTTAACTCCGGTTTCTGTAGCATGAAGCAACTAGGAGTATTTCTACTTCCCCCTCGATGGGATGCTAGTCCATCACAGGGTTACCCCCAGCATTAAATTGCCGGTACCCAGTTATACACCTGGGTGGAGAGAGGCACTGTGAGAGTAAATTGTCTTGCCTAAGAACGCAACGCAATGTCTCGGCCAGTACCCAGTTATACACCTGGGTGGAGAGAGGCACCGTGAGAGTAAATTGTCTTGCCTAAGAACACAATACAATGTCCCGGCCGGGGCACGAACCCGGACCACTCGATCAGAGCGCACTGACCATGAGGCCACCACGCCTCCACAAGCAAACAATTAATGACCCTCAATTTATAAAGGGCAAAGGTACGTGAAGAGCTGACAGTCAATTTCATTGACTGACTGTGTGATTTCTTGATTCAATTGACTAATCAAATAAAGGAATGCCAGATTAAACGATTTATTGACTAACCAATTGGCTAGGTGAGTGACAGTCATAATGACCAACCGACTGGTTGACTGATGGACTGACTGATGGAATGATGGACTGATTGACTGACTGATAGAATAATTGACTGATTGGCCAATTCAAATTATAATAACTCAACTGGAGATGATCAACTTCCCCACAACAAATTGTCTGTTGTCAACAGTTCAGGCAAGTTTCACCTAATTTACCTCTGCTCCATGCTCTAAAAGAACCCTGGCAGCATCAGTTGATCCATATTCTGCTGCACCATGGAGAGGGACCCCCTAAACCAACAAGACAAATCATAGGAATTTCCTCTCATACAAACTTAAAACTATCTGGTTGAAAATGTTATCAAACAATAGCCCATTTCCAAATTGCCTTTAGCCTCTTTTTCAAAGCGAGTCCTGGTGCTCATCCTTTCGTATGGTGATAAGTTTTCATTCACATGCAAATTAAACTCATTTTCATACAATATGGTTGAGCACCAGGCCCATTGGTTTGTGTCAGCTGTGATACGAAGTACTTGGAAAGTTTGGGGAGCACCCAAGAAACTTGATCTGATCATGGATGCACCTCAAGCAAATCCTATGTGTCTTGCAAGCTCTCCAAACTTCCTGCATGTTTTACATCCCTATGACTGTACACTGATACATGAACCATACTGTTAAATATACCAAAAAATTATAAATATTATTCGTAATTATGTAAAACCTTTGAATCCCTGGCCTGTAAATTCAACCATTAATGTTTATTTCATAAATTTATTTCAACATGGGTTTAGGGTTAGGGTTAGCATATTCACTGATTTGCTTCACTGGGTCTAACTCATCAGCTGACAAAAAATAATTATATGGATTAAAATGATCATAACTGTTTGGACCTATTATAGATTATTTAAAATTTAATACAGAAAATGACAAGTTCAATGAAGATCAAAATGCATGGGTAGACAAAAAAAAAAACTGTAAAAAAAAACACTTCCCTGTTTCCAATTTCTATCCTCATTTACTAACATTTTTAAGCGTACAGGCTTCACTTCAAATGACCAACATTACCCATCATTTCTTAATAAACCCTTAAAATTTTAATTATTACTAAAGAGAAAAGACCAAATCCTTCACACTGATGACCTGGAGTAACGTATACTTGATATAATTGGTTTAGGAATAAACAATGTACTAAATGCTTTATACAAAAACCTGTAATATTTCATCTTTGACATTTGGATCCATTTTTCCATCAGTCAGCAAGTACTTGACCACCTTCAAACAATTACATTTTCATCTTCATTATCACTATCATAATTGTCATTATCATTATTACTCTCAAAGTAAATGTCACTGTGTCATAATTAATTACCATTACTGTAAAAGGATTAACAGAATATAATTCAGTATCATTAACATTGTCTCTTCGTCATTGTCACTGTCTTTGTCTTGACATCAGGTAAATTACACGATAAAAGTGCTTGATACAACTTTTTGTAGGTGAAACAAGACCATAAAATGTTATTTCTCTTTTAGATATGCCCAGCAATAGTAATATAGAGGGAAGCTTTATGCTGGAAAACAGAATTAAAAGAAGCAGATTATTTTGCAGATTTTCTGATACAGCTCAATTTCAAATACCTTGACTGCATTTCGCTCTGCTCCAAGATGAAGAATGGTTTTGTTATCCTGACAGCGGGTAAATCTGATGTTCTTCTCTTTGCGAAGATTTTCCACCTATAACACTCAACAAGAATGGACAATTAGAAACTCGCCTACCTATCATCTGCATAAAATTTTACTGAAAACAAAAATGTTACATTGGCTTGTTCTAAGTACCACATCAATGTCATCTGCTTTTACTGCCTCCCACAAATCCCAGTACTCATCCTCTGTTGCCATATCTGGTCCCTGGAAAGATTTAATAACAAAATATAAAATCAATTACTCTCAGCTATTACAAGTCAAGACAAAGTGCATTTATAGAATAATACAGTTTAACCTGAATTGTCCTGATCACAAAGGGAGAGAATGTTACCGATAAACATTTGAGAAGTAAATAATGTAAAAGTGGTAACAAATTGGTTGGAAAGCCCCTTGAGAAATCAATGTAAAAACTTACCAAAGAATTGCCTATCCTTTGCTCAGGTTTTCCAGGTTTAACCTTAGCTGTCAAAAGCTGATCTTCATTGCCTACTTCTTCGTGCTGTTTGATCTCTTTTGTTTGACTATCAGCTCTGTTTTGAACGTTTCTGCTAATGATGTCCTCATTCTGATCATTATTTAGTTTGTCCATTGAATTGTCAAGTAAAGTCTCTACAGTAACTGTAACATTTTCAACTGGTTGAGTTTTATCTGATGTATCAACATAGTCCACATTTTGGTTCTTGCGAGTTTCCAATGCAACTCGTGTGCTATTTTCCACATCTTGGTCTTGATCTGTCTTTTCCACTTCTGGTCCATTTAGATGAGACTCTATGGGTTCTAAAGAATCACTTTTTTCTTCCTCATCTGCCTCTGTAACCATGGTAATTCTTCCTTCCACCTAGCAATGAATTTATGGAAAGTTAAATCAAAGGTGCCTAATAACTGCTTTCACTCATTGCAAAGTTATACATTAAGTGAATCTAAATCTCTGTGTACTTTTTATGACACCAAGCCTTGATGCAGTGATGTAATAGTTAGCACCCTTGGCCCAGTTGTTCAAAGGCCCATTAGTGCTAACCCAGGGTTAAATTTTAATCCCGGTTTCTATATTTCTTTGTTCAAAAGCAGTTTTGGAATGATTTTCTCAATTCTTTTTAAAACAATCGATCATCAAATTTTAGACAAATGGAATTACACTGAATTTTCTTATGAAGCTTTCAGATCTAAAATCAAATTTCACACTAACCCTGGGTTATCTTAATTAACCCATCTTTGAACAACCCAGCCCTGGACAGCAAATTAAAAGGCTATGTGACTACGTCATTAGGTTGCATTCTTGGGGCCCAGTCAAATTCAAATGCATACAATATTTCATCCCAACATCTTGCAATATTGTTATGCACAACATGTTGCACATGTTTGGCCAGTTCCTGTAGCAACATGTTACAAGATGTTGCAACATTGTGTTGGACCAAAATTGAAAATTGTCAAATTTTTGTTGCAACATTTTAGGATGTTGCAAGATGTTGCATGCATTTGGCCAGCTCCTTCACAACATGATTCAACATTACGGCAAGATGTTGCATTGCATTGTTGCATGCATTTGCCAGGGCCATTGGGGATGGTCGCACTTAACTCTCTATGTGCCTCTCTCCACCCAAGAGTATAAATGAGTAAAAGAAAACAATCAAGGAGATCTGATGAAATGCATGTAGGTAATCTGCAATGGACTGGCAATCCATCTAGTGGGAGTAGCACTACTTTTTGCTGGCTAATGCTAGGGAAACCTGGATATGCTCTTAGTGGTGTGCATGTTGAATCTACTATTAGGCTAAAACACCTACCTTGGGTGAAATGCTGATATGCTCTTTTTCCAGACTAATAAGAGATGATTTTTGATTTCCGTCATCAATTATTTCAGATGATCTATGCCGCCTGTTAAAGGATAAATTTAATTTCTATGAGTTTTTAATTCTTGCAAGTAATTTTTCATAGAAACTCAAAGAGCTTCCATAAGTCCAAATTTGAGCCAATCCAACAATTCCAAGAGACTTTGACTCAGCAAGAAAGTTATAATCTAAGGCAGGCGATAGCTTATTTCAATTGAACTTCAAGTTACCACAGGATAGATTTTTTCAATCATCTGTCTACCCTAGTTCTGCCCAAACAGTTGTTCTCACCAGCTGACTTGTTGAATTGCACCACAGCCATTATCTTTCACTTCATCACTGCTGATTAATGGGTCTTTACCTTGCCTGTTATTATCAATAGCCATATGTTATTTATCTTTTAACAATTTTACCAAATGTTTGAAATAATTATTATGAAAGAGTTTTAATGCCAATTATTTTCATCTGGTGATCTGGAAGAAAATGTTATTTGTTACAAATGAATGTAAAGTGCAATGTTTACATGGTGGTGGCAGGTTTAACTTAAATTTATTACCGTAACGGTTATTTCAGTTAAGTGACTTAATTCAAAACCTGTTATTACATTATCCTGGTCAAAAATAATTCATTGGCCTGGGTCACTCTGTTTATTTTTAGCAGTGCTGAGAAACTTTTCTTGAAATAAAGACATATTTAATTATATATTGTAAGTATTAATCTCATTAGAGCCTTCCAAGACCCTGCCTACTAATGAGGCAAGGTCTTCTTTATCTTCAATCAAATGATAAAGACATGTCAGTTTCTGATTCAAAGTTTCTGGTTCAAATTCCATACCCCAGTTTCCTGTTCAAGAACAGCCGAGGTCACAAAGCAAAATGTACTACACACTCTATGCTACACACCAAAACATCTAGTAAGATATATCTAAGTCAAAAGTCCATCACAAGCCATTACTTCTGTCTGCACCTGACCAAGGGGCCTCAACATACAACCTCTCTTTAATATAAACAGAAATGTGTTAATAAGTACTCACATAACTAAACTTTGTCTGTGAGAGGATTTTGATTTCGTGACACCTCTCACAATGTTGATAGAGCGAAAATGGTTCCTGACAATTGTGTTTAAAATTGGACCATCCTCTTCATCAACCTAGATGAAAATAATGAAGGTTCAAAAAATAAAAAATAATTTGAACAATTACTACCAATGATTGCAATCAAATTATGTAAAGGAGAGGTGCTGGGTTGAGAGGTATCCCAAGAAAAACTTAATCTTGACCATAATGGAATTTGAGGACTTATCTCTGTCAAGATTGGTTTGAAGTTTTCATTTTTTTTGCAAAATTGGTCAAGGAAAGGCTGAAATCTTGACAAATTGTAATGCCAAAACCTTCCACTCCCAAGAGTGATTGGCAATTTAATTTTTGGAACCTGTTTACTATGCAGTTCAACAGGGTAAGAGATGATAAGTAACAAAATTTTGGAGAAGAAAAGAAAAAAGAACTCTGGAGGATATGGTCGTAATAAGACCTTAAATTCTCAGGACCAGGTCCAGCAAATAAAGAAATGTAGGGAAATAGTCAAGAGTCTTTCAAGGTTTTGATCTTGTGCGCGAACATGTTAAACCATGTCCACTTGGCCACCACCTCATAAAATTTACCAAAAAAGAGATTTAAAAATTTATTTATTCTGATGGCACCAAAGATTATTATTATAACTGGCTACAAACAGGTTTAAGTTAACTTTCCTTTGCCTGTAATGCCAATGTCATCTAAAACAACCTTACAACAGTTTCAACAAAAAGTTATCATAGAGTAACATCCCTGTGTTCAAAATTTTCTCTCAAATCAATAATTAATTATTTGACGACTCATTCAAATAAAACTCACCAGAACTTTGCCCTTGCTAAATACTCGATAGCCATCTTTACCCTTTGCAAGATACGACTTTGTACATACTTTGTATCTCTAAGGATTTAAAAAACCCATTCTTCAATTTTGTCCTTCAGCAACAATGCAACTGTCAAGAATTGCAAATTCCGCAAAAGAAAAGTTGATGCTAACACGTTGTGCAGAACTCTGAGAGTGCATGAGGCGCATGTGCACCACATTCCCTAAGTTCCTCCATGTGCAATAACAACAATTTTTCTATTTCTATTTTTTTTTAAAATTCCAATGGACTTTACTGAAAAGAACCCACCACTCAATCTGTGTCTATCACACAATGACCATATTGGATAAAAATCAATTTGCAATTACTTGAGTAATACATAAAAAGTAGGGATCTATAAACTGATGTTCCAAAGTCATGCTGACGCCATTGTCAAGGTAAATGTTTGGATGCAGACGAAATTACTGCAATAAATTTACATAATAAAGAATTCAAGATTAAATTACAGAAATACTTCAGCATGGATTAATTAGGTCGGATTGCACATTCAGAGTTGGTTTTAAAACCAGCTATGAAATTCACTTTGTATTGCTACTTTTTACACATTTCAACATTGATCTTCATTGATAAGAATATGTGCTTGTCATGAGTTACCAACCAATCAAGTCACATGTCCACATGTCACTGTTATTATCAAAAACTGGATCACTGGATAATGTAATTCAAGACTTTTTATTGGCTTAGCCGTTATGGTATATGAGCCCATATACCATAATCTAATATCTGTACATTGTAACATCCGGTTTCTTCTTACACAATAAAGTCGAGAAGATTTGTCTAATTTCTTAGGAGCGTTTTTTTTTTTTTAAATCAAACAATTATTCGACTCGCGCTTGTTGGATATGAGATGATTAAAGCCAACTCGGTGCTACGTGCCTCGTTGGCTATCTATCATCCCATATCCAATGCTCGCTCGTGGAATAATTGTTAATTAGACTACTCTCTTGATATTTAAAATTTCAGAAACATTTCACAATAAGATATGAACTCAGAGTTCCTCATACATGTCTGAAGTACACATCACCAACTCATATCGATATAAAAAGAATGAATTTATTCAGAAGTACTAGTTCAAACCTTATCTTTGACAAGTGGCTCATTGTCTATGCTCACAGAGTCCTCCAGTATTCTGCATCCAGGATCTTTGTCAGGGTTAAAGGAAAATTTCATTCCTGCCACCTAAGATAATAAAAAAAGAATATAAGAGCATTAATTAGCACCCTAGATTACAATAAGCAAATACTAATTGTAAAGTTACTATTATAATAGGGCTAAATAAATTTGGTTGAGACGACTCAATTTGGAAAGGCAGATGCATGAATCAAGCGGTACTAAGCACCCAATTTGCATCTTGGATGCATGGGTTCTGAATTATTTTGTTTTAGGCTATACCCAATGCAATAGGCCATTTTCGAATTATGTTTGGCTTCTTTTTCAAAACGAGGCCTGGTGCTCAACCATACGCATGAAAATGAGTTTAATTTGCATGTGAATGAAAACTTATTACCATATGAAAGGATGAACACCAGGACTCGCTTTGAAAAAGAGGCTAATGGCAATTCGGAAATGGGCAATTACTTAACCCTTTAACTGCCAGAAGTGATTAACATGTAACTTCTCTCAATAATATCCATACATTATCCAGTAAACAGGTAACGAGAATACTCAAACACATCAGGTAAAAGTTGTTATTTGATCTAACAACAAATTCTCGTGACTAAGTTACAAGAAAATGTATAGCAGCTAGAGAGGAGAATCAACAATCAGCTCTTAACTTGGGAGTTAAAGAATTAAAGTCATTTCAGTTCACCTGTAAGAATCATTTCTTTGATTTAAGTCAAAGCAGTTTTCAATTGACTGTTGAAAAACCAAAACCAAAGTAATCTCGATTACCAATCAGAATAAACATTAAACATCATCGTTGACCAATGAGAGCTCAAAGTAAAAACAAGTAACCTGCTTGCGACATGTGAAAACACAAGTGACAAATTAAAGTTAGCATTGGATTAAGTTTTGCATATGTAATGATTGGCTGAGATGATGGCACATCTTGACCAATCAAAGAGCATAACAAAGCATAACCAAAGCAATTCAGGGCCACTTTTGCATTTGAAAACTCTATCATCCACTACTAAAACTTAATACTTTTTTCATGCATTATTTTGTGAATTTTTTTAAGAATTATTATTTGGTCTTACTGACAATATCTATGTATCAAAGTTTAAATAATCAATTTCAACACACATTTCAAAAACAATAGTAGTAACTATGGTGTTAATTAATACGTCATTTGAAATTTTGAATCAAATCAATAAAAATATATTCTACCAACCTGAGGAAATCTTCCTTCAAGTTTGGGCCACTGACTGACCCCATTTTCTAGTGCCTCTAAGATCTGATCACCTAAAACAAAGGCTCTTTTTCATAAATCCATATTTACCTGTAACTGTCTCTGTCATTGCATGCACCATATAATATGAAAGCAACAGATTTTGAACAAACAAAACTACAAATAAGGTTGTCAAAACAGTGGTCTCTCTCTCTAACAACATCCCTTTACAAGACAGAAGATCACCCAACGTTATAAAAAAATCATGATTTTACTTTTGCAGAGCTGACATACCTGTCAATTCAAGCACCACCAACACATCAGGCATGGGAAGGATGGCTGAGAGGTCCTGAAAATACATAGCAGGGCCTTTAGTAGGAAATGAAGTTACAAAAAAATGGTATTAAGGTTGTGGCAAACCCAAACACATGAGCCTTCTTCACAGACTAAACAGATGGTGGTGACCAGCTCTTGTGGAAACTACTGACTGACACCCTATACACATCAGTTGTTGGTCACCACACCAGCTAACCTAACAGCATTTGGCTGGGTTTTCCCAGTACAAACATTGCTCCCACTATAACTACATGGTACATGGTCAAACAAGACTTTTCATCCTAAGAAAATATCAACACTGGCACCTTCATTTTGAACTTTCCAGGGGGATGAATGGTATCTGATCGGAGGGTGCCAGAATTGAGAATAACACAGTCCACTTCAGTAACATTTTGTATGATATCTGTTATAAAGTTTCCTGTGGTGCATCAGAAAATAAAAAGAAAGAAATGCTATCATTAGTTATTCTTAGGAGTTTTAAATTTGTTGCAAGTAATGTACAGAAGGTAATCTACTGTACCTTAGAATGTCTTGGAGAATAGTTTGTGGATTGTAAGTAAAGTATTAGTGTTGTAATTGAAGTACAATTTTTCAAAAAACTCATTTCTTTATCTAAGTTCTATTTGATAATCTACACCATACTCGGAAATTTACATCAAATGTAAGACACTGGAACTTTAAACTATTAAGTTTCTGTGTCAAACTATTTACAAATGATTTGCCATAATGGTTTCCAGTGATTTATAACTTACAATAAAATTTTGAAATAAATGTGTCCTTCAGATAAACTAAATATCACTATGTAGAAACGAGTTAATGGTGAACTTTGAAACTATGTACGAAGTTTAAAAGCGTGTCCTTGAAGGAACAAGATACATGTACTTTCACTAAAAATAAGACAAGATGGCAAACAAGCAACTCACCCAGATTGGTCTCCTTTGTTCTCATACTGGAAAACCTTCCATCAAGCTCCAGTTGCACTTCACCAATGACTTCCTCCATCAAGTTGTTCATCTCCCCTAATTAAATTTAAATATTTCAGCGCTGCATTTTCATACCAAAGCAAGGTCAAACAGATCTCATCTCTAATAGATGGGCTTTTAACAGCACCATGCAGTTTGAACTCTAGAATTCACACAATTAATTTCAATAAAATGCATTATAACATCCGAATTCATACATGTGAGTGTGCCTGCATGGAAACCAAACTCTCAGGAGGTACCCATGACACATGCATGTAAACTTACAAAATCAAGTTAAGTGTCTAGTCCTCTGAGATGGTGCCAGTCAAAAAAACACTGATGGCTTTAAAATAATACAATCTACATACAATACAATACTTTATTCAAGAGAAGAAAATCAAAATTTACAAAACTATCTCTCAAAGGGGATGTCTAGAGGTCAACCCTATATAAAAGATTCCCCGAAATAAGGAAATGAAAAGGTAAACAAAAAAATTAAAAACTATCTACCAGCTTCTCAATCAATATTCACGTAAATCCTTAATCTGTTACAAAATGAAGTCAATGAACCTGCGTGTACAATATCTTTAGGTAAATTATTCCACATATTAATGATCCGTACAAAGAAAGAAAATTAATAGCAGTTTAGAATGGCTGCTTTTATGTAGAGCTTAGAATCGTGGTTGGCTCTAGTTTGATTACATTTAGTAATTACTTAATAGATGTTTTCAGGAGAAAGTAATTAACTTACCAACATATTTATCAACAGTGGATTTTACTTCTGTGTCTTCTGGTATATCACTTGTGATTTCTATTCTTTGAACTTCTATTGAAAAAGAATTGTTGCTGCTACTTCTGTTGTTGTTGTCCTCAAAGGTGACAGTAATTATACTAAATTCTCTGAAGTCTGTTCCACTCTTGATGACATGAATGCCATTGATCTAAGAGATACAAGAAAATGTAACTAATTATTTCTGACATTCAATGCACTTAGCATTTGTAAATGCCTGTGAGATGAGTACCCAAACCATGCATTTTATAAAACCCTTATAAGAAAGTCAAGTGCATGACCATAAAGCAGGACACTTGAAAAATGAAAAGAAAAGAAAGACCCAATTAGCCTTGAATAAAATATTTTGGTGTTATCAACTAAGTTGATACTTAAAATGGGCCACTGTGGAGTCTCTTATTAATATAAGTTGACATTTTGAGCTTTATGGCCATTTGTCAGCTTAGAAAAGAAATGTGCACACACTTCCTAAAAACAAACCCCCTGCCTCATAAGTCCAAGGGTACAAAGTAGCAACTCTAGATTACTTTTATGGCAAGAAACAAAAAAGACAAAAAAAAAACAAAAACAAAAAAAAACAAACCAAACTAATCCAAACAGTAATTTGGCTCTTGGGTCCATATATTGTGACCTCAGGCCAAATCTTTTACTATAGATCCAACCTTTCCACTCATGCAGTCAATGAGTTGATACATTTTATTGACACAAGTATAAAAGGAATAGGGTTTTAAACCTTCTCAGCAAAGTAATCATGATCATGACCACCCAAAATAAGATCTATGCCAGTCACTTGCTCTGCCAGACGACGATCATTTGGTTCTCGCATGTGAGTCAAGGCTACAACAAACTCTGCTCCCTAGGGATGGAAATATTTCTTTTGAGAAACCTTGTTTCAAAGTGATATTAACCTGATGCATTGTTACCAATAAAAAAGTGATGATAACCAATTGGAGATTGAGTCACAGGGAGAATCATATGGTCCATTAAAGCCCTCTTTATTTCTTTCAGTACCACTTAAGGTTACCGTGCACCTTCAGGGGTGTCTCGTGTCCAAGCAGTGTAGTGCGTCTGGTTTAAACTGTAGATATCTAAACCCCTATATCAAATTAAAGCTTATAGGACCGGCTATCAGACTATACCAAAAATTTTGAAAAAAAAATTAATTGTCGAATTTTTCACGACTTCTAAATGTGAGCACCCAAATCACCTTTTGAACATTACATGTTAATGCAAATTTGGTTTTCCACCTATTTAATGTGTTCCTCCGTTTCCGGGGCCAAAGCGCTTAAAAATATGGCGTCCCATCGGAGCCAAAATTCAACATTGCAATTTGACATTGTACTTTTAGTATTCTTCCTTATTTCAAGATTGGACATTCAAGTTTTTATTCCTTATGAAACTTTTTCTGATTCAACATTGTCTTTTTTACAATTAAACTTCCAAGTTTCAAGTATTAAACATAACGATTGTACTTCTCATAATTCCACTTTGTAGTTGTGGCAATGCAATATTTTTGTACTTATGGTATTGATATATTCAACATGCAGTACTTCGCGCTATTCAACATTCAACTTTCCATCATCCAACTGCAACCCAGCTATTAACGAAGGAGCGCAGGCTCACTAAGGTCAAGTACCTCATGTATGCCTCATAACTTCGTATGAGGTTATCTTGTGAGATGAAAAATGGACGATAACTCGTATTTGCTGGACTGTGTTCATAATATCCTAGCTTAAACAATAGTATGTACCTGACACACTTAGTCCATATGACATCATTCTTCTCTTAACTGTTTTACAACTTACTCCAAGCATAGTAACAATCTCTTGCAATTTAAAACCTTGTTCAATTAAATATGAGAGCTGTTCTTTGCTTATTACGTACGAGGATTGTCCACATCTACCATCTTGTTACACACTGGTGCTATAACCTCCATAAGAATTCTCAGTTCTTTTGATTTCTACCAGCAAACTATGAGCCCTTCCCATATGGTTTCTGTTATGAAATCATTGATGTCTAGATTTACCAACATCCTTAGCAAAAGATCTACTTGACCAACAAGAAGCTGAACATTTCCAGGACTGTGATGTACACCTCGAACATTATTTAAAATGTCTAGGATATTATGAACACAGTCCAGCAAATACGAGTTATCGTCCATTTTTCATCTCACAAGATAACCTCATATGAAGTTATGAGGCTTACATGAGGTACTTGACCTTAGTGAGCCTGCGCTCCTTCGTTAATAGCTGGGTTGCAGTTGGATGATGGAAAGTTGAATGTTGAATAGCGCGAAGTACTGCATGTTGAATATATCAATACCATAAGTACAAAAATATTGCATTGCCACAACTACAAAGTGGGATTACGAGGAGTACAATGTTTAATACTTGAAACTTGGAAGTTTAATTGTAAAAAAGACAATGCTGAATCAGAAAAAGTTTCATAAGGAATAAAAACTTGAATGTCCAATTGCAAAATGAGGAAGAATACTAAAAGTACAATGTCAAATCGCAATGTTGAATTTTGGCCCCGATGGGATGCCATAAAAAAAACATGTCTGCGATTTGCCATATTCAATTTCAGTGAAAAGTTACAGAACATTTTTGAGATAGGATTAAAAAAATGTGGAGTGATCGTACAAAAATCGCTCTCGAAAAAAAAAGTATTAAGAAATAAAAAATTCGGAGACACGTTTTTGTTGTTTATATGTAAAACTAGCTACTGTCAAAGTTTGAGAGCAATGAAACAAATCCCCTTTAACTTGTAGCTCTTAAAAGGTGATTTGGGTGCTCGCATTTAGAAGTTGTGAAATATTAGACAATTTTTTTTCAAAATTTTTGGTATAGTCTTATAGCCAGTCCTATAAGCTTTAATTTGATATAGGGGTTTAGATATCTACAGTTTAAACTGGATGCGCTACATCGCTTGCACCTGAGACACCCCTGAAGGTGCACGGTAACCTTAATTACTATTGATAAAAATATTCTTATGGTTGACCCCTCAATCAACAACATCATTGAAACAATTTTCCAGAAATAAATTTAAAGGACTTTTCCAAGACTTTTCTGTAACTCAGATTGATTTTTCTAGGACTTCAATTATTTCACTGTCCTTAAACTCTTTCATTCCCAAGATTTCATTCGCAAGATTTCAAAATCAATTCTCCTTACAGTTTACCTACATTTCTTACAGTGTTAATTCTGAAAGCTTTAATGCTTGAGTTAAGCAGATTTCCAGGACTTTTCAGGACCTAGTGCAGTCTTTTTGCAGGGCTTTCCAGAACCAGGAAAATGTCAAAATAAAATTAAAGAACTTTCCAAGTTTTCCAAGTCGACCCATAAGAACTCTGTCTCAAGGACCATGAGTTATAAGGAAACTACTCTCTCTTCTTAAGACTGAGATGGTTTTGCACTGTGCAGACTACAAGGCTAACTTTTTTGCATATGAAAACCATTAAATCTGAGGGATTTAACAGGTAAGAAAGTTGCCCTTGCAAAGAAGCTACTCACCTCTTGTCTTAGTTCTTTTGCTAATTTTGTGCCTTCTGTTACAAAATCAAAGTAGGTGACTTCTTCCCTGTCAACTGTTGCCAAGGTAACAAGCCACTCTTCTTCCACTAAGCCAATAAAACCAATCTAAACCAAACAGGGAAGATTAATTCAGACACATTTTGATTGAGTGTCTCAAATCCAAAAAGCTAGCTGGTTATCACAATAGCTAATTAGAACAAATAGAACCATCTCAAGGAACCAAATTAATGTGACCTTGAATGGAAAAAAGCAAACTGCTTGAGGTGCTGGAAAATTTCAGAGACAAAGTTACAATTGGTGTAAGCATTGCATCTGACTGGCTGAAAACATGGAGAAATAACGGAACAAAGTTGAGCAAAACCAAATTGAATGTAAGAAAATTTAGTCTTATCAATTGAGATGATAATGTAACTTGGCCATTGTAAAGATTCTCTAAAGCGAATGTCATGGCTTACACACAAAACTGCAGCTATAGAAAATCTGTGTGGTGGCTGATTTACATGATCGACTCAGTTTATAAAACCAAATTTCAGTCTTACATTCAATTTGGTGTAGCTCAACTTTCAACTTTGTTCTATTATTCTCCCACCCTTCCCCCCTTAACACAACACCACAGTTTCTTTAGAAATTTATACTCTCTTTCTTCAAAATGAAGGTAGTTCAGGATTATAATTATCATCAAACAGTTGAAACAACCTGTTTATAACCAACCTTTTTTTCTCTCCACTCTATTATATGCTTGATTATACCACCAGCAAGCTGTTTACCAGTCACATTGTCAATCACATTGCTGAGAAGCCACGGACAATTGGTAGCAGCACTAAACTCCATCAACTCGTCAACACCAAAATCTGAAAAAATTGACAAATTCATTCATGAAATGATTGATGCACAAAAGAGCTGTAGCCCATGAGCTTTAGTCACCATCTACAGATACCACCAAGAAGATATGAGACTTGAATTGTCAACTGTAAAAAAAAATTCTTCGGTAGAATTTTAAATAATTAAAAAAATATGAACTCAAGAGCTAACACTGGAAACATCAGCTTGAAACTCTTTGTTGTGGCCAATTTACATTAATTTTTTGTATCAACTCAGTTGATAAAAATCAAAACTATCTTGTTACTCCAACCAATGCAGCACCACAGTTTCTTCAGAAACTTACCCCCTTAAATATATCCTGACCAGTGGAAAAATATTTAACTGGACAAAAACAAACGGCAAAAAAAAAATAGCCAACTGACAGCCAACAAATAATACACCAACATTGATCAGTTAAAGCTTCTGCATGGACAGTAGGAGGGCATTATATTGTATGGTCTCTGAATGGACAGTGTGTGTAAAGTGAGTATAGCATCTGTGTTAACTGCATGTAGTGCAAGCAAATCACACACAGTAATAGTGCAATCCCTCCAGAAGGTCCGATAAAAAACATTAAAATCTATAATAGGACTATTCCACATAACACTTACCAAAGTCGTGATTTCCAAACACAGCCACATGGACATTCAGTGCATTCAGAATTGGGATCATTTGTTTGCCACCAGTCACACTACTCACTAATAATTATGAGAAAAAAAAGGTAAGAGTTTAAATTCTCTCAACAAACAAAGTTAGCTGCATCCTTAACTTTTGGGATTACATGGCCAATAAAGCTGCAACTGTTTGGTAACCGTTTTTTTATGGACTGTTTAAGCTTAAGTTTTGCATTGTTACAAAGCTTGATAGAGTGGAAGTAATAAAATGTAATGGAAATGTCAACCATAAATGACTAGCAGAAGCCTGGTCTTAGGAAGGGGGCTGTGGATTTTAGGAGCCAGGTCTGAAATAAGATAATTTGGTTTTATCCAGCAACTGAATAGATAAATGTAAATTGGCCACTGCAAAGAGTTTCTAAAGCTAATTTTTCAAGGGTTAGCCCTTCATCAGTGCAAATGGATGAACGACTAACCCTCAAAATGTCAGCTTTAGGAAATCTTTAATGTAGCCAGTTTACATTATCAACTCAGTCCATAAAACCAAATTATTTAGTAAATAAACCCATTTGGGTGGCTGGTATGTTGGCTGATAATGTCCGCGGCTGAGTGATTGTCTGAAAAATGAATATTTGGCCGAGAAGCAAAGCTTCTAGGGCAAATATGAAATTTTGAGGACAATCTCTCAGCCAAGGACATTATTAGCCGACATACCAGCGAGCCAGAATGGGTTTTATTTATTTTATAACCCTCCCATTAATTTTCACATCGCAATTAAACTGCGCATAAACATAGTAAAAAAGCCAGTGGTAATCTGATGGCGAATGGGCGTGATTGATGCAAGCAAGCAAGCAAAAAAAAATGAGTTTGGTTTCCTTCCATGTAAATAGGAGAACAGAAAAGTTGAAACTCTCGTGTTGACTATGTTTCTTTTTCACGAAAAAAATCGGAGGACAAATATCGACGTGGATGAGGGTTATTGCTTGATAACTGTCCTGTGATTTTGCACCACGGGATGTAAAGTAACCAATAAAATTGTGCCAAAATTAATGGGTGGGTTATAACTTGTGATACCTGCCACCAACACAGCACTACAGTTTCTTTAGAAATTTACCCCCTTTATTGCTCTGAAATAAGGAAATAAGACAGATATATTTTAGTCAAAAATAGTGTTGCAACCTTGGAACTGTGTTGCAAACCTCTAGCAAGATTTCTGAGTAGTAACAAATTGACATAAGACTGCTCTTCTCTGCACCCTACCCTTCTCTGCACTCTACCCCTGGTGGGTGAAGGTGTGGCACACCAATGGTGTCCAAGATGGCAATCCCCGAATTTCCCTTTTTGATCCCTTTGGTGGCCCAAGGTATTGTATTTGTTACGATATATGCCCTGACTGACAGCCGTATCATCTACAAACGGTTACCCTAAGGCAACGGTGCATTTGGTAAACGAAAAGCGAGCAACTCTCGCACCTGTCAGGAAATGGAGCCATTACCTGTCAAACGCTGCCTTGTTTAAAGTTAGTACACGGTGACGCTTAATTGCGTGTATACTCACTTGTTGAAGGATTTAAACAATCCCCGCTGAACGCAATTAATGGGTTCAAATGTTTAAAACTTGCTACTTTGGTGGCAAACCGAGCTGCACCACCAACCGGCTCCTTGTCCCGTGGCTCGATGTTGTAGACATCATTGAAATGCAAAATGGTCACCTGTTTTGACTTGGTTGCTGTTTTTGTCCCATCACAGTTGTCTCGCTGCTCAGCTGACTTCACACTGGTTCTGACTACTTTTGTGTCTTGAGAGACACCATCAGATGGCTTTTCTGAATTTTTTTCGCAAGTGGCAGGTTGAAAATTGGAAGTGCCTCCATCTATCGCTGGCGGTTGTGAGTGACTGTTTACATCACCCGGTATGTTTTCCAATTTACTCGAGCCACAACCCATTTCCTTCGCGTTAAAAAAGACAGCGATGTTGTTCTCTGTGTCAGAAAACCCAATCTTCCAGGGAAGACTCCATCCTTGAGCCTCCAGAGTATTTTTACTTTCTCTGGGACACCACAAGATTTTCCTGAAACGTGACTTCCTACTTTTGAGAGAAACGTTGTTCAGAGCTGTCACTCATAGTTGTGTTTCTATAACAACAACCTGTTGAAAGGCAAGGAAGGTGACATGATCGAACCTGGACTGGACTAAGGACTGATCAAATTGATTTCTCCTATAGACATAGCAATTGAAACTGTCGTAAATTATTTCTATGACTTATTGCTGTTACGCAAAAAGCACCACTGGTCTAACACAAGTACACCACAGAAAAGCCATACAGATAAGCTAGAATTTTAGTAGCTTGTGCGTGAATGTTGTTTTGTGAGTTCTCATCAGAACCTAAGAGAGACCTAAGATCTTAAAAACATCAAAAAACAGAAAAATTATCCTCATACGAAACAAAACTACTTTGGGATAGAAAGAAAATCAAAGAACTGTTGCACGATTGACAATCAAAATTCAATAATGACAAAACTTTCGTTTTGATCCTCGTAACGTGTAAATAATTGACAGCTATTCTTTACTAAAGAATGTCGATGAGCCATGCAACTATACTTTTGATAATATATCACAGCAACAACTGAAAAGATTTGCTCAAGCGGAATCCAAATCCAAACTGGAGTCTGAGCTGGTTAAAGAACGCAATGGCCAGTCTGAGCTAAGTATCATTATTCTGACTTCTTTTGGCAAAATGACAAAACTGAATGTTATCTCAAAGATTCAAAAAGTTTTATCATTATCGTGTCCATCATCATAACAATGATAAAAGTCCCCGGATGCTTTTCTTGTTTTCTGTGATAAAACCAGCCCATACTTACAATTTTAATTGTTAATATCAAATATTTCACAGCACGCAAAACACTCCATGATAGAGATACCGTCCCAAACCTTTAAAAGCGTTTAAGGAACTGAACCCGTGCGATCATTTAGCACACACAAAACCATAAAGTACGGTGGCCCAGAAGGCTCAACGCAAACGAAAAATATACTGCAGCAAGTAAAAAATATACTGCAGCAAATAAAAAATATACTGCAGCAACTAAAAAATATACTGCAGCAAATAAAAAAATCAAAACGCAAAGAAAAAAAGTACCGCAGCAAATAAAAAATGCAACGCAAACAAAAAATACTGCAGCAAATAAAATATGCAACGCAAACAAAAAAAAAAAAAGAAAACGCAAACAAAAAAAATTGAAACGCAACGCCAAGGAAGACTGGGTAATAGTTCTTAGTTTCCCGCCAACACTCGTTCCATCCCTTGCTTGTTCACCTTTCCGAAACCATGTTTTGCAGCGAACTTATGACAGTACCATGCTGCTCCTTTAAAAAATCGATAATAACTCTATTCTCATACCCTTGATGAAAGTAATATTCTGTAATCCTACGCAGATCGCTTTCGTCCATAGCCAAAAGCGACTTCCAGTTCATGCTGTTTTGGCGGGAAACTAAGAACTATTACCCAGTCTTCCTTGGCGTTGCCTTCCAATTTTTTTTGTTTGCGTTTCCTTTTTTTTGTTTGCGTTGCATATTTTATTTGCTGCAGTATTTTTTGTTTGCGTTGCATTTTTTTATTTGTTGCGGTACTTTTTTTCTTTGCGTTCTGATTTTTTTATTTGCTGCAGTATATTTTTATTTGCTGCAGTATATTTTTATTTGCTGCAGTATATTTTTATTTGCTGCAGTATAATTTTTATTTGCTGCTGTGTATTTTTTATTTCCGTTGAGCCTTCTGGGCCACCGTAATAAAGTGTTCACAAGACTGCCCACCACAATAAAGGCTAAATGCGAAAATGAGCACTGTAGTTTCCATGACAACTGATTTGAACGACGGACGCTAGCGCAAGCGCAGAGTCCTCATATACAAACATTCTGAAATTTCAAAATGGCGCCTGGCAGTAAGAAGCAGAAAAAAGCGAAGTCAAAAAAATCTAAGGATAGCCCGTCTGGATTGGTAAGCAAAAGTTTTTCTGCTTCTTCCCGTGAAAAATATGATCGTGAAAAGTTGATTCTTTTTTTTATTTGTTTATTTTAGAGTCGTATCGCTTCTACTCTTGTACCAAGCGCCATTTTTGCAGCAGTACCGAGGACATCATCTGGTTTATCGCAAACATGGCCGCGTAGATCCCCATCTCCAATCGCACAGGCAATAGGTGAAGCAGGAAACGTGGGAAGGGTCTTAATTGGTGATCTTTCCAAACGTCCGCCGGCGGAGTTACCTCCAATTCCAGGAAAAAACGGCGATGAACGCAGCACATCAGCTGATCAACAGGCCAACGAACACGATCGTGACGAAAGGATCAGGGAAGATTGGGAGGATGACTATGAAAGCGTTCATGACAGCAAAAAGTTTGACAAGACTACAAAATACCTCAGAATGGCCAAGGAGGGTACTTTGGCCTTAAATGCGGAGATGGAAGGAGCAATTGCCGAAGACGGTGGTGATCCATCACAGCATCTCTACCATGTCTTGGATCATGATAGTGGCGAGATCGTTGAACCTGAATATTCGACAGTTGACAAGAGGAAAAAGAGTGCTGCAAAACAATCTGCTGATGGAGACAAAGAAGAGGTAAGAGATGAAGTCTGTCCAGATTAATATCAATTTTTCTTGCATGCTACATTCCAAATACGTTAAGTTTTTACTGCAAGCAGCATATTAACGTTTTGAATTTTTTCATATCTTTGTGATGACGTCACGTGCTGGTTTAAACTCACTTGCTGTCTGAAGCTGTCATAATTTTTATGCTCAATGCAATAAATACAGCAAAGGCAACTCGAAGACTGCACTGAGATCTTTTGAAACAAAGTACTAGCGTATTAAAATTAACCTTTGTAGTCATTGTTAACTATCTCTAGTTAAAACAAATGCCACATGCCAAAATTAATTTGTTTAAAACAAGCTAATTTGAAATTTCCCTGAGTCTTTCAGGTCTTTTTACATGAAAACTATTAAATTTTGTTGAATAAAGGCTGATAGTTTCTAAAGAAACTGTTTGGGGCTGTGTCGGCGGGGGTAACGAATTAATTTGGATATATCAACAAAGTTGAAATGGTAAATTGGCCACCGTAACGATTATAAAAGCTGACGTTTTGAGCATTAGCCCTTCGTCGGAGCAAAACGTCAGCTTTTGTAATCGTTATGGTGGCCAATTTACCATTTCAACTTAGTTGATATATCCAAATTATTAAATTTTGTTATCGACCCTTTACACCCTAACATCAGTTTGAATATTCGACATACTCTTTCCTTTCAGGGCTTGACACTAATGGTTGCCAACTAGCCGCAGACTAGTAGAAATTCAGTTTTGGCTAGTGGTTTTCAATTTCCACCTACCAGTTTGATTAGTAAACAAACTGAAATTGTTGTAACATCTAAGTTGTCACTAGCCACTTGTCTAGTAAGTTAAAAAGTCAGTGTCAAGCCCTGCCTTTGGTACTGACAAAGAAAATTTGTTTAAACAATCAAATCCCTTACAGCTGTAAGTACATACATAATCATTTCCTATATTCTCATGAACTTAATGAATGATTCAGCAGTAATACAGCAGGGAGAAATTAGATGCTGGTCACTCATAGGGTTTTAAAGGTTAAAGTATATACATATGGATGTTGAGTCTGAAGAAATGCTTTTCTTGTATTCTTATTCTATAATTGATAGAAAGAGTCACTGAGTGAGGTCAGTTATAGTAGTGATGAGCTCACAGATGTCACCAGTCATGATGAAGAGAGCACGACTAGTGGATCGAGAGTGAAACGTTCTCTTGATTTTGGTGGACGAAGACGCAGTAGGAAAGGTAGCAGAGAGGAAAGTCTTGATGGTCAGGATATTGTTGATGCACCAGTGTCTCACAGGAAAAAAGGGAGCACTAAACGGCAAACCCCTGATACAATTCAGGAGGTATCGGAAGATGCTGGTGAAGAAGGGAATGGGGCAGCTCCTCCTCCTCCTATTCCACCTTACTTAGAAGACACATCCCCAAAGGCTCCTGAACGTCACCGCAGGAGAGGACAAAGGCCAGCGCTGGATCAATTGGATGGTCCAGGAGAGCCCCTACCTCCCATTCCTGGGGAGCCACCTGAGAATAGGCTCACAGATGAACAGAGAAGAGCTCTGAAGGTTGTGGAGAGGTTGGGGTTTGAGGGAGTGTCTCAAAAACTTGCTCTGAGCGATCTCTCTGAAGACTCTGAAAGTTACATGACACCAGTGGTGCCCAAGAATACTATTGACTTCAATGAGAAAACAACATTTGAGCGAGAACAGTTCAATGATACTCTGACAGAAAATAATGTTCCAGTGTCTGAAGCAACAATTGAGGAAGCAAAGCTTAGTTTCGGTCAAACATTTTCTGGTCTGGATGGTTATGAACCTCAGGAAGAGCTGCAATCTCCAAATGAAGAAGCACAACAAGGTAAACATCCCAGGTTTAAAGCCCAGGCGAGTAAGACTAGCAAAGTTTCCTCATTTGTTCATCTCCTCAATGCACAAGAAAGGCACAGACAAGCTGAAAGATCCTCTCATTCACCAGTAAAAGGTCGAAGAGACCCAAGCCCTAACCAGTCTGGGGGGAGTAGCAAGGACAGCCAAGGATTTGTTGATCCAGTTGATATCCAGAGACTCGAGGAAGCTAGGCAAGCAAATGAAACATTATTCTTAGAGAGACAGCAAAAGTTGGAAAATCTCGTTGAGCAACAGCAACGTCTATATCAAGAACAGTTGGAACAGCAGAAAATTCAACAGCAACAACAGCAGGAGGTTGTAAGACAACAATGGAAACTACAGGAACAGCTTAGGGCATTAGAGAAAATGCAACTAGAGTTTAATGAGGTATGTTAAGCTATTTATAAAAGTGCTCTCCTCCTCCTTTTTCTAATGTTTGTTGATGTGGACTTGTCAGGACAGCTTCATTCCTGAAAAAAATTAAATCATTCATTGAAAACACATGGATACAATGTACAAGTGCCATACTTTTTTTTTTCTCCAACTTCATTGGAACACTCAAATTTATAAATTCATGAACCCAGCTGTAAGTATAGTTTCTCTTGTTTGGAAATACCCAACTGTGTTTATTGTTTTCCTATCAGTAGTTAAGAGGAATATGACTACCTTATATGCAGTAAATGGTTTGAACCCAGAGGCAGCATTTGATTTTGTAGTCTGATCATCCAGGTGAAGGTAGTCCAGATAAGGACTGTTGTCTGAAGTGGTGAATGACATTTTGACAACCCTAGCCAAAGTTGCCACTTGACCCTGATGATGAATTGTGTAGTAGTTCCAAAACAGCGACTGTATCATTAGCTAAACTTATGTGGGCATTCATAGCATAGGGAATGTCTTACATTATATGTTTTTATCTGCTACAAGTTGTATAAAAAGGTAGAGTCTGTTTATGAGCCAAGTGGCCCATCAGTCTAGTTCTTAACTCCAGTTTCTGTGGCATGAAGTGACTGGGAGTATTTCTATTCCCCCCTGGATGGATGCTAGTTCAGCACAGGGTTACCCCCTCCAGCTTTAAATTTGCCTGTACCCTTTTAAACACCCGGGTAAAGAGAGGCACTGCAAGAGTAAAGTATCTTGCCTAAGAGCACAACACAATGTCCCCAGCCAGGGCTCCAACCCAGACCACTTTATTCAGAGTTGAGCACACTAACCATGGGGCCACCACATCTCCCTACAAGTTATATACCTCTGAGTAATCTTTAATGTGTACTGTGAATTTTAAAAACTCTAAAATAGCTTCCAGTTTGTTATCATAAGCAGGCAATCATACTGAATGAAGGATCATTTTGACAGAATGCTGATCTGTCACCACGTGGACCAGCTGTAAGTGAATCAGACGTGCAACTCCAGCGAGAGCTTGTGCGGCAGCAACAAGAATTTCTTCAAAAGCAGAAGGAACAGTTGCAGCATTCTCAGAATCAGCAAGCTCGAGCTCTTGAGCAACAGAAGAAGTTGTGTGAACAGATTGGGCAGTTAGGTGTGAAATACTATGTTTGATTCTCTTTTAGTTTCATCATTCTGTAATCAGCTTTACATAAACATGTAAATGAATATGTTTTAGCTCAGATTTGTTCTTGCTTCACAATCCTTCACACTGGTGTAATTTTTGTTTTCCTCTACTTTAGATTAAGATATTGACAAAAAATTTCATTAAACTAATTGGAAATAATTTTAAACTGAGAAAAATTTGCAACCACTCTATATAGATCACTCTCAAGGCTCTTGTAAGCTGTTAATATGATGAATGTGACTGTTAATTCAGTGCAGAGGTACAGCTCTTCCCTCTGATTATCTTAGAAAAATTTATATAAAAGAGATGAAAAAATAGTTTATGCATGTGCATGTTGTCTTTTTCCTCGAAAGGATGGTTTTTTTTTCCTGATAAATGACAGCTGCAATTTAATGTAGGTGATTCAATCAAATTTGATCTTCGTCAATGTTTCCTTGAAATAATAATTAACATAATCACAATTTTTCCCCGCATGATTTTTACGGTCAGAGGAACAGCAAAGACAGCTCCAATCCAGCGTCAGCCTTCTCAGTCCAGCCGGTGAAGATCTGGCTGAGATCAAACAACAAGAACAGCAGATTGTCAATCTCTTGAATGAACAACGGCGTCAAGAGAGCGAGTTGGAGAGACTGCATCAATTACAGCAGAGAAGACTTGAAGAACAGAGTAACAGCTTTACACAAGAGAGGAAGGTTTGAATCGTCGATTGAAGTTTCACGTAAATATGAACATGTTACACAAATAAAGTTTAAAATTTTGCAGTGATAACTTTAATGGCTGAGTTTCCCTATCACAGGGAGGGAGGGAGGTAATAATTTTCCTTGTCGGTTCATGCTGCTAACTGGCTTTAAGCTGCTTTTTTTTACTTACACACCGTATTTATGCTTTCGTAGGCTCTAGAACAAAACCAAGAAATGCTTCAAGGAAAAATTAAAGAACAGGAAACAAGGAGGAGGCAACTGGAGGAAGAGCTCGAAGAAATGCGGCGAAAACATGCGGAGTCTGAAGAGCAGTGGAGGAAAAGACTGAGTGCTGTGAGTGTTGAATCGTCGGATGGTAAAAGAAGGGAACGATTGAACAGTGTAGATGGACATGGTGACGGTGAAAAGAGACCGGACAAAAGAAACGAGCAGGGTAATATTGCAAGTTCGTACCGCGATAAAAAAGGGAGAACAAGACACCGAGCTTCGGGCGGTTCTCCTCAATTTGACGATGTCAGGCATGCGCTTCAGAGTGCAAGTCAAAGCTCGAATTTGTCGTATCGTGATGAAATAGAGGGAAAACGTAAGAGAAATGAGCAACGAAGTGCGGCGGACAGCTCACGCCACGTTGATGCAGAAGGAAGATGGAGAGACGAAGACGCCGACAGCCCAACCCACGGCGAGAGATCTGGGAGGAAAGTGCACGAAAAGGGTAAAAGAAAATCAAGGAAAACCAGAATGAGAAGTGCTGAATCTGAACCAGTGATAACAAAGACTGACGCAGAAGTAACCAGAGTCCAAGTCGTGAGGGATGACGAGGTTTACCGCTTGTCCAAAGGACGAATTGAACTGCTAGAGTCAGAGAAGTCGGCTATGATGGAGCTGAACACGTCTTTGCAAGAAGAAAACAAGGCTTTAAAGCAACTGTCACTCTCTCTCCAAAAGGGAACAGGTCAGAATCTTTAACAGAGTGGTTTCACGTCCAACTTAGGGTTAACTCTTGATATGATTCTGTAGTCTCATATATGTCATGTGTGGACAACATGTGTGAAAAAAATTTATTTTTGTTTACTCAGGTGTCTCATCTGTTGTTTTGCAAAAGCAAATCAAGGACTTGCATCAAGAACAGAAAGTTTTACGTGATACAGGTCTGATAAAGTTGTTGCCAATTGTAATTTCTCTTTGCTCTTTGACTTCTACGAACCTACACTGACGTCCTCTTCTTTAATCTTCTTCATTTTCCGTCGTGCTGTTTTTCTGATCAATGGAAGTTACACACTGCAGGGACAACCTCGTTCCCAGGGCTTTTCCCTTTTTGAATTTTGGCGGGAAAAGCTCTGGGAACGAGTTTGACTGCAGGGATACTCTTGAACAATTAGTTGTGGAGCAGTAATTTAAAAAAAATATGTATGCTTTTGCTCTCCTCGCAGTTCATCGGCTCAACGTGGAACTCAGCAGGTACCAAGCGAAATATCGGCCTGTGTCGTTTGAGGTAAACGAGCATGTACTTAACTTAAAGATATTGGCTTTATTTTTAGACAGTTGTGATTGTGTTTCGGGACTCACGTTACTTTGTTCTTTCCAGGAGGTAGAAGGCGTGGCATTGCCGTACAAGAAGGAGGTAGCTCCCTGGCTGGTAGGTAGAACAATAACTGTACCATGGAGAAAAGGGGATTGTGAAATTTTTTATCAAAGTAATTCCCCTCGGATTTTTCTCAGCTTCATTATAGTAAGTGTGTTCGTAAGTACATTGTCCTTTCTCAAAATCATTAAAGGGGAACTGCAACTGGAGAAAATGCACAAAAAATCCCTGAAATTACAGCTCTCGACGAACCTCCAACACGTGCGTCCCAGAAGCTAGATTTGCGCCGCTACCTACTGAACCGTCACGAGCTAAGAGGAAAGTAAATGCTTGCTTGGTTCTTTGTTCCACGTTAGGCATTTGATCACGAATATATGAACTAAAGGACGTTTCATGTAAGCTGTGATTGCTTTTTTTTTCGTATCAGGTAAACACCAAGTTCTTGGCGCCGCTTTTCTTGGCGTACGACGATCGATTAAGAGAAAAAGAACAACTGATCAGAACTTACGATGTGAGTCGTTTGAAGCTTCACTATCAATTATAAATTCGGTTTATGATCACCATCCTGTTCAATAAGATTAAAGAAAGTGGAGGTTCCTAAATCAGGGATACTCCTAAATCAGGTTTCCGATTAAGGACTGGAACCTACTATCATTTTTTATTGACTTATTTACGAAAAAATAATAATAGGTTCCAGTCCCATTTAAGTCGCGACCCAGATAAAAACCATCCGGGCTTGGTCCAAAAATGTCAATTGGGAATTCTCTCGTACAACAGAGCTGTTTCTTTCCTTTGTTATTTAACAGTCGCTTTGTTTCGATTTTGTACCTTAATGTGATTGTAATTTGGCTCCAATTTATCTTTGTAGGAAGAGTTGAGCTCTTTTAAGGCTCGAGTCATGGAAGTTGTCAAGGAAAATCAGCAGCTTCACATGGTAAGTTCAGTTTGTCTTAGCCGTGGCCATCTACACATAAATTCTCTCACAACCGCCCCAACACTGTCATATTTGACATATTTGAGACGATCTCTTTTCAGCGCTTCATTCCTCATACTAGTTTGGTTAGTGTATAGAGAGCTCTCGGGAAACTGAGTTAGATTTAGATCCTTATCTAGACCTCTACTGTAACTTGGTCTCCCAAATTTTTTGTTGCTTCGTCAAAAGTTGTTTGATTTGTCATCGACAGAGCATTAGCAAAGCCAGTCCTGATGCATTGGGACCGGATGAGTGGTAAGTGGCATCAATAGTTTTTGTTTTAATAAGGAAGGATTTTCGCTTATTCATCCTTTCTTAGCTGTCTAAACAGTGTGAAACTGCTGTGTTTTGGTTGATGTTCTGTAAATTTGTTCTTCTGTTTTGTGTATCGTAAACAGAACTGTTAGTGTTGATAGCACCGTTGGTATTTTTGGTGCTGTGATGTGGAAAGTTTTTCCGGAATTTTTTTAACCAATTTTAAATTGACTGCATTGGTTTTACTTCACTTTGACCGGTTATTGGTCTACAATGTAGAAAGCTCACATCAGTGTTTAAACCAATCAGATGCAGAACCAAATCCAGTCGCACCTTGATTACTCGCGTTTTTCTTGCTCTTAACACTGTATCAATGCGTCTACTTTGAGTTTTCCCCGTGATAATTTTTGTTTTTACTGGCCGTTGCGATTACTTTGGCTCTGGTTTTGTGACATTCGATTGCAAAGGCACGGTGCTCTGTTAGATCTGTAACACAGCTGAGACTGATTGACTTAGCGGGGAGTGACTCTATTTTCTTGCAGGCAACAATTGCAGGAACAGGCAAAGCTAGTTGTGGAGGAAAACGCTCTGTTGATGGAACAACAGGAAATACAAGACAAAAAGATGAAGGAAATGCAGCGAATCCACGGACAGGAAGGTAGATAGCGCTACCTTTTACACCCTTCTCCTATATCACACTAAAGGCGCATGCTCAAATTCCCTGGTTCGCGAAAGGTTACAAACGATATATTTTTGTTTCTCTCGCGAGTAAAAGTCGAGTTTCGCGCGTGAGGGACAGAGACTGAAAAACACAAGACAATGATTCTTTTCCTGCATGGTAATGTTACAATTGTTTCCGTATTTGAGGTTCAAACTTCAGGTTATTCCGGTGGCACAGGCACGTGTAGTGTAACGATGTTATGTCCCGCTGATTTGACAGTTTTAACTTCATCGATTAGAGTGTTTTGTATATTTCTTTTCCGTCTGTTTTTGATTGGTAGTTATTGTCGCTATTTTCTTGTTAGTTTCCAAGTTGTCCAAACGGATTTCAAGTCAAGAGTCAACCCAGCGGCTCCTTGAAACGGAGCTAGATGACATGCGTCGTATCCACAGCAACCTAGTGCGTCAACACGAGGCTATGGTGGCCGATCAGGAAAACAAGATGTTGATTCAAGAACACCTCAGGATAATGGATGAATGCAAGAGGTAAGAGTTTACCAGCACATCTTTCATGTGGTGGAAAAAGAAACGACGAAAACCTCCATCATTTTGACTGGAAATGTGTAGAATTAAATGTTCAGCCAGATGTGATCACAATTCTTGCATCTATCGCTAAAAATTATAAGAGCGCGATTTCCAGAAACAGCTTTTACCACTGTACTTAGTGACTATTTGGTTAAAAAAACCGGTATAAGCCCCAGCAGTGTTGGCTGTTCTTGTCTCTGGTGTTAGTATAGGCCATTGTGCAGTTTTCTCTGTATGGTATGCTTAGAAGGCCACAATGTTCTCAATTTACCTAATGTGACATCGCCCATATACGTTATTGCGATTGCTCGAAGGAGGCATACACGAACGAGAAGACACGTTCATCTTCACCGCTTCCACTGCTCACCAACCAAGTTTGAGCGCGTTTTGTGTATTTTGTGATTTTCTTGCTTTTGTCTAGTGTACTTGAAGACTTGAAAGCGAAAACAAAATCAGAGACAGTGGAATACAATTCGAAGTTGCAGGTAAGAAATAAACTTTGTTAGCCTTTAGGTTGGGATTTTGATTTACGACCTCCTAGTGGATAAACGTATTTATTAAAAACTAGATCATTGGATAATGCAATTCAAGACTTTTTATTGGCTTAGCCATTATGGTATATCAGCCAATATACCATAATCTACAAATATGGTAAGCGTACGTGTCAGCTTAAAATTAAAAGAGAGCTAAAAATTTAATAAAATTTAATAATTTAATTTAACGTTTTTAATAAAACAATTATTCCACTCGCGCTTGTTAGATATGAGATGATTATAGCCAACTCGGCGCTACGCGCCTCGTTGGCTATCTATCATCTCATATCCAACGCGCGCTTGTGGAATGATTGTTAAATAGCAGATTGGCTACAAGATAGAAAAGAGAATCAGAGAAGTGAGTTTTCGTTTAACAGCAGCAGAAACTAACAAATCGTCACAGTTTTTCGTCATAAATTACAGGATACTCGTAGTTTGGTCAGAAAGTAAGTTTGCACGGTTTTTTTTATCCTTTTTAAACCTTTTATAAGGAATAATAGAGCACTATTCAAGTGAATGTTGTTTTTACCAAAACCAACGTAATCACATCGGACAATCAAAACTAGGCGAAATATTTACGGTTTTACCAAGACCCAATAAGAACTCTCAGTGAAAACAAGCCAACTGCCTAAAGCGCGGAAAAACGCGTCGTTATTGATTTCAGCTTTGCATCTGATTGGTCTGGAGGGCGGTGCGAACTTCCTCGACCAATCACAAAGCTTAGTGAAGCAACACTGGCGCAATCTAGCATCACTTTCGACACTGTAGAAAATTACTCTAAACAAACCTGACAAGTTTGCTTTCTTAATTACTCTCTTTTCAGTTGAAGACCGCTTTGATGCAAAACAACGATAGCTTACGAATATTTCCTCAGTTTTACCTCACTACGCTTAACACCTTTTATTTACTGCCGTACTTTTGCTGTGAAAGCCATTGTTGAAAGTTTACTAATGTATGTTTCCTTTTTTTTATGTAAAAATGTAGGCAGTCCAGAAAGAAAAGAGTAACTTAGCTATAAAATTTGCAGGTATTTGTTGTGTTCTTGATCCATTTTTAAAAACGATATAAAATACGTCATGTGCATTGTAGCTGACGGGACAAGCGCCATCTTTTCACGTAGGTTTGTCACGCGCGCAAGCTTGCCACACGCGCAAGAAGAGGCGCGTGACTCCCGTGACTCGCCGTTCACGCTCTCCACGCTGTTGCCTCATCCTTTCCTTCGCCTTAGTGTCTAATTTGTATGTTTAAATTTAAAACTGTTCAATGTTGAATTGCAGATGCCGAAGCTAAGAGCGCTCAACTTGAGCGAGAACTTGATGCTTACAAAAAGTCTCTAAAGTGAGTGCAAGTTTGATTTAAAGAAGTTGATAGAGATTTGTCACCAGCATAGGATAACGACCAATCTGAATGTCCAGAGAGGATTCCAAACCTCAAACTTTCTGATTTCTTGCCCTAATGCTCTTCCAACTTAGCACCAGAGAAATCGATGGAGAACTAGCCTATTATTAGGTTCAATTGTGATAGGCGTCCTTCATTCCGCTGGGAAAATGTGTCCAAAATGTCTGGTAAGTGACTCGTCCCCAGCCGTCTCCAAAAGGCGTGCGGCACTAACGTGGGGAAGAAAGAGGTGATGGCAAGGAAATGGAGAAGAAGACGTCGTTTTCCTCTTTTGCTTTCTCCCTACCCATCACACTGCGTGCCTCTAGCCTGCCTGGGTGAGCTGCCTCCACTTTTTAAGACGACTGATTGACATAAGAAATCACTGTACGATAGTAGCTTAGCGCAAACAGTACACGCGAAAATAGCTCGATTTCGTGTGGCTGTTGCTCTGCGTAAAACAGTTCTGATTTGGCGATTGATGATTCATTTTCCTTTAGCCGGAAAGCTGAGAACTGTCGTCTTTTTGCATCTATAGGAAATCAGAGCGCAAGTTTCTGTTTCTTCAAAGAAAGTTAGAGCACATTCAGGAACGAGAGCTGACAGCCCAGGAGACTCTCTCACAAGTGCTAACCATTGTAAGTGTGGCGTGTCACAGGATTGTGAGACTCTCTCACAAGTGCTAACCATTGTAAGTGTGGCGTGTCACAGGATTGTGAGGCTCCTGCCAATTTTTTTGTCGATCTGTAGCGAGACGCCTCTGGTCCGAGCTTGAGCACCTTAATTTCTTCAGTTTTTGTTCTTGATTAATACATATTCATATATTCTGAGATGTGTACCACGGCAGATCATTATCATCTGTAAAGGGTTTCTTTGCATCGTTTGCTACTTTTCTTTGAAGCAAGAAAAGCATGCGTGAGCACAAGTGGCGCATCCAGAGGCAAAGGTGCACAGGGGAGCAAAAAATTTCACTGAAGGAGGGGTATGGAGGAGGGAGGGAAGGGCCTTCAGCCTGGCTGAAGAAAAAAGGAAAAGAGTACTACGCGGGCCAGACTTCTTGCTTTCAGTAAATTTCACAAAGTTTTGATTTCCTTAGGCGGAGAAAACGGCCGCGGAGAGGGACAACTACGTACAATTTGTAAGTTTACTGCTGTGCTTTCCGTGTACATGTACGTTTTTAAACATTCTTTAAAATACTGCGATGTTGCTATTCTATTAATTGGATCAATCCATCGCAGGCCAAGACACAGAAGGTGGAACAGCAGAAAGCTGCTTCTAAAATTCTCGCTGGAACTCAGAATATCAAAGGACTCGAGGAAAAACTCCAGGTAGGGAACAAAACAACTGACGAAACATCCTACAACTTGCTACAGGAAGGATACTTTAAAGTGGTTACTTAAGCAATAATCTTTGTGAAGACAACACTGCACCCCTTGCAATCTACTCCTGTTATAGTGGGATAAGGTTTTCTTTTACTGGTTTTAGGAGTGCAGGAAAAAGGCCACGGATAAAGTCGCCATAGTTACGGGAAGGTACGTGACAGGTTATTTAGTTCTTCAAATGGAAAATTTCTCGCATGTGATTTGTTTCGACCTGATTTAAAAAAGATTAAGACTAGTTCTCGAAGTAGAGGCTTACGGGCAAAGCTCCCGGGCAAAATAATATGAAATTTCTCTTCTTTTTCATTGTGTTGTTTTTATGAAGTTCTGTCGCACAGCTGAGAAGCATTTCTGGTGAGAACCGGCAAAAAGAGAAAGACAGACAAACAATACAAATAGGTAGGCGCTGATGCGAAGAAAAGAACAGTTAAAACGTACAACCTTTTGATGTCTATCTAAATCAAAACAGGCTGCGAGAGAAAGAAAACGAAATCAACAAACTCAAAGAGCAGTACGAGGGGGAAATTAACAATCTTCGCGCAATGGTCAGACAAAAACAACGCCAGTTGGAATTAATGATCGGAGATAACAGGTTAGATCTAGGATTCTTGCGCAGTCTGGTCAAGCCTTTCTGCAGATGCTGTTTATGTCGTGTGATTCAATAGCAGTTCATATTCTCGGTTGACACTTAAGTACTTATTAGTTTCATTTGTACCACAGAAACGTTGACAAAGAACTAGACTTAGTTTGGAAGACGGCAGCCGCTGACAACAGGCGAATGAAGGACACAGTTCGTCAGAAAGGTGGTATGTTTGACTCGGACTCAGACCCCAATGCACATCTATCTTCGGAAGAAGGGGAGGCTGCATAGTCGAACAAAGAGATGGTGGAGGACATTGTTCGAGGATAAAGCGTTTGTTTATGGAATCGAATAGGCACGCGCTATAGGACTGAATGACTTTTTTGCGTGAAACACAAAGTGCACAAACAAAATTTAATTTAAACTATCGGACGCTTATTTAAACCAATTACAAATTTACAATAAAAAGGTATATAGGTGTATTATCTTCATACCGCCCTTGTTTTTGGTTTTGTTTTGGTGTATTCTCAGTTTGAAGGTACGAATCTTGACTAATGGGTGAAAAACGTTTCTTTGGTTGGGATATACTGGAAATGGGGAATTTATGCAAAGTACAACGGGTGGTCCACGACGTAGTTTTGAGTTCCTGCAAAACGCTTCAGGATACGAAACTAATTCAAACTAAAGGACTTCGAGGTGTGCTCATTCTAGTATCAAAAACATACTGAGTGGAAAGACCGGATTTTGAACGTTTGCCAAATGGCTGCGGAAATGTCATCGTTTTTCAGTTGTTTTTCTTTTTTTTTTTTCACACGTTTTCTTTAGCTGATTTTATAACATTATTTTATCAAATCATCTTCTTTAATGGAAGAACTTTAGCTAATCTTGAACAGTCCACTTACCTATGACTGAGTGAATAAATAGGAGTGTAGAAATTTTTAATTGGAAGATTAACACTATTCAAACAATTTCTCGAGCAATTTGGAGGAAATAAGCATTGCTCAAAGTTGCACAAACCCCATAGGGGCTTGTGCTCGTTTACCAGCTAACACCTCAAATCATTTGTTTACATATAAGCAACTCACAGAAACAGAAAGAGGTGAAGGGGAGACGGCCAATGATTTAAAAAAGGCAGTTGAATTTTTTAGTGGAAACACGGATGTTGTAAACAATGAAGAACTGGCTAGAATTTATTCATAATTTGGATATATCAACAAAGTTGAAATGGTAAATTGGCCACCGTAATGATTACACCGACGCAGCCCCAAACAGTTTCTTTCGAAACTATCAGCCTTTAGAATTTATTCAGTTCTTAGTTTCGAAACATTAATTAGTTTCAGGCAATTACGGTTGCTATCCAATGAACCAGTGAGCATTGTAGGCTCGAGCCATGACTTTTTTTCACCTGTGGAGGTAACTCGAAGACCAATTCCTCTTTCAGGCAAGACTATGAACAAATCTTCGGCGATCAAAGCTCATTCATCAATCTTTAGCGGTGAAGACTGTTTCCTGCCCCTATCCCATGGCATTGCTTTAATGGTAGTTGACATTCTGATTGCCCTGTTTGGTACGTTTGGTAATTTCCTTGTTTGCATAGCAATACTCACCAACCCTCGTCTTCGCCGTGGCTCGAATATACCATTGCTTAGTTTGGCCATTGCAGACTTGATCGTGACAATGACCTGTGAGCCTTTGGTCGTGGCAATAGTCGGCAAAAGAACCCTTCAACACGAGTGTACGCCTGTTCTTGAACGCGCCTACTCGCTCACAGCGAACCTCTCCTGTTCGTCGTCGCTTATGCATCTTGTGGCAATCAGTACAGACCGCGTCTTAGCTGTCAACATCCCCCTACGTCACCGTCGGATCATGATGAACTACGGCTTAAAAATCATGTTGACGGTAGTTTGGATCGTCGCTTTTGCATACGCTGCCATTCGACACCTCTTCCCGGACAAAACCCATTATTTAACTGTAGTGATGTTTGCTTGTGGTTATTCCATCAAGTCTGTGTGTTACTCGTTTATCTTGCTTACTTTGGTCAGGGTAAGGAAACGAAATAGCCATCTGAGAGCGCAATCATCCGTTGATATTAATTTCAAAATCGAACGGCGTATTGCAGGAACACTGGCAATTGTGATCATTATGTTTTCCATCACCTGGTTTCCGTTGATTATTGTTTTCTACACCACAGGAAAACCTCTGGTGAAAATGTATGGTCCGGCATTCATGTGGATTAGATCTTTGGCTCTCTCCAACTCTGCTATGAACTTTGTTATTTACAACGCAAGAACTCGTGAGTTCCGCGATGCCTATATCGCGATATCCCGCAAAATGTTCAGTTGCAGACTCATAACAAGGTTTTCGTCAATTTTCGTCTTTCGCTCCGACAGCGGGCCAACGCACGAAAGTCAGCTTTGAAACCGCTCTTAACGGTGGCCAATTTACATTGACAATTCACTTAACAAAACTAAAATTACCTTGTCACTCCCACCGACGCAGCACTACAGTTTATTTCTCCTTTTGTTAGC
The DNA here is from genome assembly GCF_964205215.1 of Stylophora pistillata. Classification (NCBI taxonomy): domain Eukaryota; kingdom Metazoa; phylum Cnidaria; class Anthozoa; order Scleractinia; family Pocilloporidae; genus Stylophora; species Stylophora pistillata. The sequence continues at coordinate 10,266,161 of NC_142521.1, read as the reverse complement.
AGACCCATAACAGGCCTATTGTATGGTAGAGCTCGCTTCTACCATCATGTTGTATCGTACAGTGACAGACAAAAGGCCTCTTCAAATGATCAACGTGTATTAATAGCGTTTATGATTCAAGTTTATGAATTACGTGCAAATATTTTCCCACTTTCGATTCATTGATTGAACTTCGAAACTGATTAATGTAAAGAATGCAGTTAGTCAGCCTTAACTTACATCTGAACACATCAAAAAACCTTGAAGCACTTTATCCATCCGGCCTCAGTTTTGCTATTCGAAGCATTAAAACTTATCAAAGCAATCCGGTTGCTCGCAGAAGAACCGTAATTCTACTACAAAGTGGTCTTTGCAAATGCAAAGAAACGGTGTACAGAAGAGTAGAGATAAAATAAAATGAAACAAAAAAAAAAAAAACGTCTGTTGTGCAGCTTTTGCCAGTTTTCAACATTTCCTTAATGATGGCTTATTCTCGTAGGATGCAATAACAAGCCTTATTACACGACTCGGGCAGTCAGAGGGCCAATAACTAAAATCAACCAATCAAAATGCTCTATTGCCAGTCAATATTCTCTCAGTATTGGACCGGGCACTGTCCCGAATGGTCCCGAATGATACCGCACTTGTGTCCCTTTGAACTTCAGTCGTATAATAAATCTCTTATTAACCAAGCTTGCTCGGGACCGTACTGGAAGAATATCGGCCCTCGGTCTTTTTTGTACGGAACTCGCTTCGCTCGGTCCGTACTGTCAAGACCTCGGGCCGATATTCTCCCAGTACGGCCCTCGCGCTTGGTGAATAAGATATATTTATGCTGGCGCCAGGTACCCAGTGGTCATATTTAGTTCAGTTGCTGGAAAAGCCATCCACATAAGATACAGTGATAAAACCTTACATCACAGTGTATTGATGCCTTAGCTTCAATAAGAAAGTGTTTGAATCCCGTTTCAGGAAGTGGGCATTTGAAAGTTCTCTAACTTCGCAGTACTTATATCGCTTCAATCAGTTCATTCCCTATTTTCAAACGCAGGTTTGGCATTGCAGGCCGACCAGTCGTACAGCGTTTGCGTTTTTCATATAAGCTCATACTTAAAACATTCAAATGTTTTTATCATCTTGGTTGCACGGGAAGTCTGTAAGCTACGAACTCGTGTTGAAGAAAATATTTGTGAATACTTCCTGACACCAAACACATTTTTCTCGCTTTTTGTTTTTTTAATTTCCTTAAGTTCAGTGTAAGAGAGGGAAGGTATCAGCCGCAGCTATTCAGTTTTCGTGAGCGACGAGGGAATTCAACCATTTTGTGTATTTTTCTCGCTTCCGAGCCGAAAAACGCGGCAAAGGCCTTTCAGTTGTATAGGGGACGAACAGCGGGGAGTTGTAGGGGCAAAAATTCACTTTCTGATTTAAAATTCGGGTTTAATTCTGGAAATCAAGTCATGGAAAATGGCTGAAACTGAAACAACAGCTTTGCAGATGTATTAGACATATGTCTCGAGAATTAGCCACTGGTACTCACCCTTTGAAAAGCAAGCAACGAGAGTAGCAGGGTCTCTAGTTAAGCACACAGTCGGCTATACGCGGCTTTCATAGACCCTCCTTAAAGTCGTTAGCCTGAGAAAAGTTCAACTCCTTATTTGCAGTCTGGTTGGGGCACTTTTATAACACCTTGAAAGAAAACATAGGACAGTATGTGATATTACCTTGTCACGGGAGGACCATTTCAGCTTAATCGATGACGGTAGATTTATGAAAATACCATTTAGAAACCAATCGATAAAGAAAACCACAGCTTTAACCAGATTTAAAGTGAAACAACAACCAATTTTTTTTTTTCTTTTTCAGAGTTCGCACCAACGAATGAATTTCGCAACCAAGAACGACCACTCTTGAACTATGTTGATATAGGAGCCGACCCTTAAATTAGAGGCGAAATTGGCCACCGTAAAGATTTTCTTAAGCTGACGTTTCAAGCGCTGGCCCGTTGGAATGGATTATTCCTTGAAGTGTCTTTGCATTTTGAAGCAGAAGGGCGCCGATGAGAGAGGGGGTTTCCGCTCTTATCGTGAATGCTCATTCACTTGAACTGTATTCAATAATGGTAATGTTGTCTATAGGAGGCTTACGATAGTAGCATCACGTTTTTGGTGGCCCATGACCTTTCAGTTATGTGGCAGCTTGATTCTCTCAGGGAACTCCAGAATTATTTGATGGAACAACTGAAATGGTAGGCACTTCAAATTTCTTGATTTGTCTTGGTTTATTCTCTCTTGTCTTTAAGACTCGATTGTTCCATCATCATCATTAGTCACTCTCAGCAATATCGGAAAAATGAAGGTTCAGACTGGCCCAAAATGAAAAGGTCACACGTGATTCAGTTCTAGGAGGCGAGTTACGAACAAAACAATAAATTTCCGCCTTTCTTGAAATAAATCAATGTTAACGTCACTGTCCAAGTCTAGAGTGATCATACATCGAATTCAAAACTGATATTCCTGAAGCTGCTATATCAGTTATCCCTTGTTGTCACGCAAAGAACAAGTTAAGATATCTCGACAACATCAGTAGTTCCCACAAGCTATTGGAAATCACGCAATAATTGTTTGGCTCTTGAGGAAGTAAACGGCACAAATTTTCACATCAGCTTTGCTTTGTTTCCAGAATCAACCAATAATGAATATACAGAATAGTTCATTGGAATACAACGCGAATACTTCAAGTGATTCCACAGACGATTGTGTCCTTCCACAGGCGCATGGCGTAATCCTTATGATAGTTAACTCTGTAGCAGCTGTGGTAGGAACCTGTGGAAACATTATGGTCTGTATTGCGGTGCTCACGAGCCCTCGTCTTCGTCGCAGCTCCAACTTTCTTCTGCTCAGTCTGGCCATTGCTGATTTGGTAGTGACGATGATCTGCGAACCTTTGGTGGTTGGAATTGTCGGCAAGAGAGCGTTTCTCCATGACTGTGCATCCAGCCTGGAGCTTGCCTACGTTGTTGGCTCCAACCTCTCGTGTGCTGCATCAGTTTCGCACCTCGCAGCCATCAGCGTGGACCGTTTCCTTGCCGTTGTCTACCCTCTTCGCCACGGACGGATCATGAGGAGCTACGGTTTGAAGACTATGTTGGGAGTTGCCTGGGCCCTACCTATCGTTTTCGCTTCATGCCGCATTCCCTTTCTCAAGGAGACTTCTTACGTCGTGTTCGTGATGTTTGTGGGAGGCTATGGCTTGATCATAATCTGCTACGCGACCATCGTGACTTTTCTAGTGAAAGAAAAGCGAAGAAAGAATGAGCTCAGGGCACAACCCACGGTAGTTGTCAATTCAAAAATCGAGCGTCGCGTGGCGTTTACATTGGGAATGGTAATAGCTATCTTTACTTTGTGTTGGCTTCCGATGATTGTTGTGTTCTTTGCTGCTGGTAAATCCCTTGTTAAGATGTATGGCACCGCTTACATGTGGATCCGATCCTTGGCACTTTCAAATTCAGCCATGAATTTCATCATCTATAGTGCAAGGATTCGTGACTTTCGGGATGCTTATGCTGTGATATGCCGGAAGACTCTTCGCCGCGCATAACAATTCAGTCGTTTTTAAGAGTATCATGGCGGGGTAAACAAACTAAATGTACATTTAGTAGTAAATCTTTAACTTATGAGGCAAGATCGGCAAAAGCATAAGAAAAATTAGTGGCGCGCAACTAATCAAGAGGATGTAATGTGCAAACCTTGTGAGAACATTCAGCGAATTTCGAGATAAACAGACAACAGACATTCAGGGCCTTGAGAGATCAAGAGACACTACTTATAAGAAATATTTATTTCCTTTAGAACACACATAAGAAAAGTCACCGTGGGAAATAATGCTGATTCATCTTGAAAATCTAGAAACATCGGAATAAACAGACAACAGACATTCAGGGCCTTGAGAAATCTAGACACTGGTTCAGTAAGAAACATTTCCTTTAGAACACACATAAGAAAAGTCAACGTAGGACATAATGCTGATTCATATTGAAAATCTAGGGACATCGGTCAATATTAGAGGTCAAAATCAACCCAATTTGCTAAAGCGGAAGTAAATCGATGACGAAAGTTAATCTCAGGTCTACACCTGTATTTAACCTTTTAACTACCAGAAGTGATTAACCTGTAACTTCTCCCCATAATATCCATACAGTATCCAGCAAACAGGTAATGAGAATACTCACACGTATCAGGTGGAAGTTGTTCCCTTGATTGAACACCAAATTACATACATACATAGGTTAATTGACCACTCCCCATAGGGGCTTTTCTGGGCCAACACCCACCCATCTCACCCAGGGGAGGACATCCACCACTAAAAACTGTCAAACTAAAAAAAAAGAATTTTCGGTGTAAAAAAACGTTAAAAAGACATAGGTATGCAAGCTGTTCGTACAAAGGATCGATCTAACTGTGGGAAGCTAGCAAAGAAAATTCTTCAACATGATTTTTGAGAAAACACGAGTAATTCAATTTGTGCCATTTTGATGATCGGCGCTTTTAAAATAGGGGCCTTTGAGCGCTAGAGGGATTTCCTCTCGGAAAAAATTATTTAACAAAATCAGTTTCGAGAAACCAAGGTGGTTTCAATTACTTTTACACCAAGACATATTCAAAGATAACGTTTGAAAAAAAAAATAGATATTTTGAACCAAAATGGAATAGTTCCCTTCGATTAGTTCCAAGGTGGAAAATCTCTGATTCCCGATATTTATCATTTAAAAAGAGACTTTAGGGTGACAAATAGGCAAACAAATAATAACAAAATCGTAAAGGCAAAGATAGCCAGAAAAACATTTCCTGTAAAATGAACTAAGAAATTATAACTCAAAACAAGAAATGTCTCAATCAGAAGGAAAAACTCACTTTAACTGAAAAGAACCTACCTACCACTCTTCATAATGTCTGTACTTAACCCACTTCATCCTAACATCAGTATGCATATTCTCCATACTGTTCTCTATACATTTTGTAAGGTGCTGACAAGGAGAATTTGTTTAACAATCAAGAGCGTCTTAAGTTGGTGATCATTTCGTTTATTCTGATGACCTAAACGTGTGTTTCAGGAGTGATAATGTAAAGAGAAATTAGATGCTAGTCACTGGTAGGGATTAAAGGGTTCAGCTATGATCAGAATGCCATAAAAAAACGTATATATCACTATATATTTGGCTGATTAATATCATCACATCTTACAAAGGTCACTGAACCGACATATCCCCTCTGCAAAGCTTTTGATATGAACATTCTTCAGTTCTGAATTCTACATGTATGTAGCGCAGTAACATCAGGTTCTCTGGTGACCCATGACCATCCAGTCGCGAGGCGAAAATCAAATACAAAACTGCTCGGCTTGATTCTCTCTCGGAACTTCAGAGTCATTTGATAGAACAGCACAGGAAACTACAATTGAAATGGTGGGCACTTCAAATTTCTTGATTTGTCCTAGTTTATCTTCTCGTCTTAGAGACTCGATTGCTCCATCGTTATCATAAGTCTCTCTTGGCAGCATCGGAATAGTACAGGTTCAGATTAGCCCAAAATGAAAAGATCACACGTGATACAAACAATGAATTCCGCCTTTCTTGAAATACAAATCAGTGCTTACGTCACGGTCCACTCATGATTATATATCGAATATAAAACTGAAATATCTGAAGCTACCATATCTGTTATTCCCTTGTCGTGTAAATATCAAGTTAAGATATCTTGACAATATCAGTAGTTCACACAAGCTATTGTAAATCACGTCATAATTGCTTGGCTCTGGACGAAGTGAACAGCGCAAGTTTACACATCAGTTTTGCGTTGTTTCCAGAATCAATCAATAATGAATATACAGAATATTTCATTGGAATACAACGCGAATACTTCAAGTGACTCCACAGACGATTGTGTCCTTCCACAGACGCATGGCGTGGTTCTTATGATAGTTAACTCTGTAGCAGCTGTGGTAGGAACCTGTGGAAACATTATGGTCTGTATTGCGGTGCTCACGAGCCCTCGTCTTCGTTGCAACTCCAACTTTCTTCTGCTCAGTCTGGCCATTGCTGACTTGGTGGTGACAATGATCTGCGAGCCTTTGGTGGTTGGAATTGTCGGCAAGAGAGCGTTTCTCCATGACTGTGCATCCAGCCTGGAGCTTGCCTACGTTGTTGGCTCCAACCTCTCGTGTTCTGCATCAGTTATGCATCTCGCAGCCATCAGCGTGGACCGTTTCCTTGCCGTTGTCTACCCTCTTCGCCACCGATGGATCATGAAGAATTACGGTTTGAAGATCATGTTGGGGTTTGTCTGGAGCGTAGCTATTGTTTTTGCTTCATGCCGCATTCCCTTCCTCAAGGAAACATCTTATCTCGTCCTCGTGGTGTTTTTGCTAAGCTATGGCTTGATTATTATATGCTACGCGACCATCGTGACTTTTCTAGTTAAAGAAAAGCGAAGAAAGAATGAGCTCAGAGCACGAGCCACGGTAGTTGTCGATTCAAAAATCGAGCGCCGCGTGGCGTTTACATTGGCAATGGTAATAGCTATCTTTACTTTGTGTTGGCTTCCGATGATTGTTGTGTTCTTTGCTGCTGGTAAATCCCTTGTTAAGATGTATGGCACCGCTTACATGTGGATCCGATCCTTAGCACTTTCAAATTCGGCCATGAATTTCATCATCTACAGTGCGAGGATTCGTGACTTTCGGGATGCTTTTGCTCTGATATGCCGAAAGACTCTTCACTGTGCGTAATAATTCAGTCGTTGTATGAGGTATCATGGCGGGGGAACGAACTAACCGTCTTAATAATAGTCAATCGTTAACTTTTGGGACAAGACGGGCAAAAGCTATAAGAAAATTAGTGGTGCGCAACAAATCAAGGGGTTGCAACGTTGTGAGAAAATTTAGCCAATTCCGACAGAAACGGACAACAGATATTCAGGGCCTTGAGAGATCTAGAGACACCGGTTAGAAAAAATATTTCCTTTTGAGCTCAGTGATCGACATTAGAAAACTCAACGAAGCAAATAACTATATTTAGAAATCTGGAAAGATCAGTCAATATTTGAGGTTAAAATTGACCCAATTTGCTGAATCGGAAGTAAATCGATAAAGAAAGTTGAGCGTAGGTCTGCACCTCTATCAAAGTATGCGGGGCTTTCAAGATTAATATCACACTAAAAACATAACAGATGTTAAAGTTATTAGTAAATACATCTTATTAGACGTTTTGTTGTGTAGTATCGCTGAGTATTTTTACGAGTTGTGTCGTATTTTGACGCGCCGTAATTACTAAAAGAAGTAATGACCTAAAACCACCTACAACCACCTACAACCATCTAAAACCACCTACAACCACCACCTTAAACCATCTAAAACCACCTACAACCGCCTTCAGAATACTATTGGGTTAGAATTTGTGACAATTTAAATGCATACCGGAAATGTTGTCGCATGTCTCGCATGTCTCGCATGTCATTACCACGGAAAAAAAACCAAGAGAATTTTTTACACGTAGTTACTTAAACAAGGAATGACATGCGAGACATGGGACAACATTTCCGGTGTGCATTTAAATTGTCACAAATTGTTACCCAATAGTATTCTGAAGGTGGTTGTAGGTGGTTTTAGATGGTTTTAGATGGTTTTAGGTGGTGGTTGTAGGTAGTTTTAGATGGTTGTAGGTGGTTTGAGGTAATTCCTTCTTTAAGTAATTACGTTTGACGCGCCCGCAGGGCGCGTCAAAATACAAATAACGAGTAAAAATACTCAGCGATACTTCACAACAAAACGTCTAATAAGTTATTTATAATCCAACACGCCAAATTATTATTTCCAGGCCTGTGTTATGTCAGTGCGGGAGAATTTCGTTAAATATTGGTTCCAAGGTGGAAAATCTTTGATTCCTGATGAAAGGGACCAAAGGGTGACAAATAGGCCAACAAGCTAATGATAAAAAGCTAATGATAAAATCATTAGCTTGTTTGCCTATCGCCTATTGCTCATCGCCCGGATATAAAGAATGACAGATTTAAGAATGTTTTTGTAAATAGGCTTATTTATATAATCTTTGATCTTTATAATATGTGTATATAGTATGTCTTATGTATTTTTATCTTTCTATTATTTGTATATAGTATGTCTTATGTATTTTTATCTCTATTATTTGTATACAGTATGCCTTATGTATTTTTTAGACTCCTAACTGCTGATGTAACTTAAGATATGTCTTTTTATCTTAGGAGGAATAAAAATTGGTTGATTGATTGACTGATTGATTGAAAATCATAAAGGCAAAGATAGTCAGAAAGCTTACTTCCTGTAAAACTGAACTAAGAAAATAATTATAATAATTCAAAAGAAGATATTTCTCAATCAAAAGGAAAAACTCACATCAACTGAAAAGCACTTTCCTACCACTCTTCATTTTGTCTGTACTCAACCCACTCCACCCTAACATCAGTATGCATATTCTCCATACTGTTCTCTATACATTTCCTAAGGTGCTGACAAGGAGAATTTGTTTAACAATCAAGAACATCTTAAGTTGGTGATCATTACGTTTATTCTTATGACCTAAACCAGGCGCGTAGTGTCCTTTACGCATATACGCACCTGCGCACTTGAAGTGACCAGAAAGATTTGAAAACAATGTTGTGTTTGCGCCAAGTTTGCTCAAAATAAGGGCAAGACGCTTTGTTCTTTGCTTGTATTCACACAACTATTTCAAACAAGAAATAAAGAACGCAGTATTTTTCGCTCAGTTTACTTAGGTTTTTAGATCATATGTACTTGTGCGTACTTGAAAAAATGACCATGCTACGCGCCTGTAAACGTGTGTTTCAGGGGTGATAATGTAAGGAGAAATTAGACGCTGGTCACTCTTTGGGATTAGAGAGTTCAGCTATGATCAGAATGCCATAATTAACAATAATTCCACGAGCGCGCGTCGAATATGAGATGATAGATAGCCAACGAGGCGCGTAGCGCCGGGTTGGCCATAATCATCTCATATCCAACAAGCGCGAGTGGAATAATTGTTTTATTAAAAAAAACGCCCCCACGATATTAGACAAATCTTCTGGACTTTATTTTGGAAGAAGAAACCGGATGTTACAATGTACAGATTTCAGATTATGGTATGTTGTTTCATACACCATAATGGCTGAGCCAATAAAAAGTCTTCAATTGCATCATCCAATGATCCAGTTTTGAATGAAAACGTATATATCTCCATTTGGCTTGGTTAATATCATTACATCTTACAAAGATTACTGAGCTAACACATCCTCTCTGCAAAGCTTTTGATATGAACATTCTTCAGTACATTCTACATGCATGTAGCAGCTACTCACACTCAAGCAATTAAAAAAATGTCTCTTGCGCTCTTTATATGAGAAGAAAAGTTCCACGGAATAGCTTTTGTGTCACTGAGCTGCTGGTTCATTCTCCTCTTGATTATTCCTTGACGGATTTCAAGTTTTTCATACAAGATATCATAGCTTTCATTACTTTACTTTTGCAGGTTTATGTAAAAGAAATAAAAAAATTCGCTGTCATCTTTGACAATGATTTTTTTTTTCGTCTTAAAGCAGGCAAATATGAATTCGAGGCATTCAAAACAGTACCCTGGTTGATAATTTAAGGTGGCACTGGTCACCGTAACCAGTTTTTAAAACTGACGTTTCAAGCGTTTGCCCTTCGTCAGCGAATGACTCGCTCTTCGTAACGAAGAAGTGCCCGAGCGTGCCAACTTCAAGAGTGCTGAGAGCATGCTGATGCTGAGGCAGCTGAGGTGAGCAGGCCACATCTTCCACATGGACGACTTCAGGATGCCTAAGGCTGTCTTCTGTGGTGAACTGAAGCAAGGCAAGCGAGATCGAGGGGCTCCCAAGAAGCGCTTCAAGACCAGCTGAAGCAACAGCTATCACTGACTGAAATTGACTATACCCAGTGGGAGCACATAGCTGAGGACAGAGAGAGCACTATGGAGAGGCACAATCAAAGCGGCCACAGGACAGTTTAAAGACGAAAGAAAGCTGGCAGCTGACACGAAGCGCCAGAGAAGAAAGTAGGCAGTCGCTCAACCCCCAACATCGGACCAAGCTTTCATCTGCCCGGGCTGTGCCAGGTCCTACAGATCCCGCATTGGACTTCACAGTCACCCCAGAGTGTGTGATCGCAAAAACCGGACATCTTCCCATTGATCTTTAGACCGGACATCTTCCCATTGATCTTTAGACTCGAAGAAACCGCCATTCATTCATATGACACGCGTCCTGCTTACAGCTAGGATCGGCATTGTCAATAACGTGATGTTCGAAAATAGAATAAGAAAGATGGTTGATTTTGAGCTCGGTAAAGAAATAGGGAAAGATTTTGTTCGTCTAATTACGAAAGTGGGACAAAGAAAAATTTCTGAATCCTCGCGGGGAATCGAGCTTCAGATGCTCCGATGCTCTACAACTGTTACGTAATCATACCCTCACGTAGGTTGCAGTTTATATTTACATCTAATATGATCCCTTGAATCTCTCTCTTGGCTACATGTTTGACACTGAATGGCGACTTCGTTCTATTAAACTTTGTGAACTTGACAACAACTAAGCGTCAGAGACTTTGTGGTGAGCAAGGCCCATTACGAAGTTTATATATTCATATACACAATATTGGAAGTCTGGTTATAAAAGGCTTCTAATAGTAACATCACGTTTGTGGTGACCCGTGCCCCCCTAATCACGAGGTGAAAATATCAAACTGCTCAACTTGATTCTCTCACGAAACTCCAGAGTCATTTGATGGAATAGCACAGAAAACTTCAATTAAAATGGTAAGCACTTCAAACTTCTTGATTTGTCCTAGTTTATCCTCTCTTATCTTACAAGACTCGATTGTTCCGTCACCATTCTAAGTCTCTCTCAGGAGTATCGGAATAATAAGGTTCAGATAAGCCCAAAATTGAAAGGGGCCACTCGTGATTTCTAGAAAGCCGAGTCAAAATAAAACAAAAAATTCCGCTTCTCTTGAAATAGTAGTTGTGGTAGTAGCAGCAGTAGTAGTCTTTATTTAAAGAGGGTAGCACATAATAGTTAAAAACTAATAAACTTGTGGCCCTCTACTACATGTGAATGAAAATTACGTAATTAAACTATAAACAATGGACAGGTAATTCTGTAATAAAAATTGAACAAATAAGTAAATACATAATAAAGTTCAATAAAAATCAATGTTTACATCATGGTCCACTAATGATCATATATTGAATGCAAAACGGAAATACGTGAAGCTACAATATCTGTTATTCCCTTGTCGCGTAAAGAACAAGTTAAGATATCTCGACAACATCTGTAATTCAAAAAGTTGGGAATCACGCTATAACGGCGTAAGTTTATATATCAGCTTTGCTTTGTTTCCAGAATCAATCCATGATGAAATTACAGAATATTACATTGAAATACAGTGCGAATACTTCAAGTGACTCAACAGACGATTGTGTCCTTCCACAAACGCATGGCGTGGTTCTTATGATAGTTAACTCTGTAGCAGCTGTGGTAGGAACCTGTGGAAACATTATGGTCTGTATTGCGGTGCTCACGAGCCCTCGTCTTCGTCGCAGCTCCAACTTTCTTCTACTCAGTCTGGCCATTGCTGATTTGGTAGTGACGATGATCTGCGAGCCTTTGGTGGTTGCAATTGTCGGCAAGAGAGCGTTTTTCCATGACTGTGCATCCAGCCTGGAGCTTGCCTATGTTGTTAGCTCCAACCTCTCGTGTGCTGCATCCGTTATGCACCTCGCAGCCATCAGCGTGGACCGTTTCCTTGCCGTTGTCTACCCTCTCCGCCACAGACGGATCATGCAGAACTATGGTTTGAAGATCATGTTGGGAGTTGTTTGGGGCGTAGCCATTATTTTCGCTTCATGCCGCGTTCTCTTCCTCAAGGAAACATCTTATCTCGTCTTCGTTATGTTTATAGTAAGCTATGCCTTGATTATTATCTGCTACGCGACCATCGTGACTTTTTTGGTCAAAGAAAAGCTAAGAAAGAATGAGCTCAGAGCACGACCCAAGGTAGCTGTCAATACAAAAATCGAGCGCCGCGTGGCGTTTACATTGGCAATGGTAATAGCTGTCTTTACCGCGTGTTGGCTTCCGATGATTGTTGTGTTCTTTGCTGCTGGTAAGTCCCTTGTAAAGATGTATGGCACCGCTTACATGTGGATCCGATCCTTGGCACTTTCAAATTCAGCCATGAATTTCATTATCTACAGTGCAAGGATTCGTGACTTTCGGGATGCTTATGCTGTGATATGCCGGAAGACTCTTCACTGCGCGTAATAATTCAGTCGTTGTATAGAGTATCATGGCGGGGGAGAGAAACTAACTTTACATCTAATAGTCAAACGCCAACTTCAGGGTCAAGACAAGCTAAAACATAAGAAAACTAGTGGCGCGGAATAAATCAAGAGGGTGCTATGAATAATCGCTGTGAGACTATTCAGCAAATTTTGAGATAAACAGACAAACATACAACAGACATTTAGGGCCTTGAGAGATCTAGAGACACTGGTCTAAAAATATTTTCTTTACAACTCACCGACAAAAGAAAATGAAACGAGGAGAATAACATAGAGTCTATATTGGAAATCTAGAAACATCGGTCAATATTTGAGGTCAAAATTTACCGAATTTGCTAAAGCGGAAGTAAATCGATAACGAAAGATAATCGCCGATCTAGACTTGTATGTCAGTAAGTGTGCGGGGTTTCAAGGTCAATATTTCACTAAAATACTACAAGTGTTACAAATTATTTCGTGATATGTCGCTCAGAATTTGATTAGTAATATTTTTTATAGTTAGCTGGAACTGTTTTGAATAATGTAGTGTAATTTTAAAAGAGCTATTTACTTTAAAGTATGGCGCTCTATAAATGCATTTTAATTTAAAATGAATAAAATAAATAACAGATTACTGATCGAAGGTGGCTATTTAAGGGGGACATTGATTGAAATGCGAGGAAAGTTACGACAAATGTCAGGCCAATAGTAGTCGAGGCTTTTAGTAGTTGGTGGAAGATGTAGCATTTGCAAATATTCAGCTACATCGCTGTTTGTGCATCTTGAAAAATCTAGCGTAGATTATATGACAGATAAGGAAGTTCTGCACGTTTAACCCCAAATGTTTCAATACCGATTTCCTTTACCCTCTGTCATACATGCGTCACAACCTACGGTGAGCTCTGACAGTTTGCATCAACATTTTAACCCTTAAACTCCTATAAGTGTTTAACATGTAACTTCTCCCCTTTGATACCCGCACATCATCCAGCAAACAGGTAATAAAAAAATTCAAACTGATTAGGTAGAAGTTGTCATCAAATTCTCGTAACTAATTTCCAAAAAAATTTGTGGCAGGTAGAGGGGAGAATTAACGATCAGATCTTGGTAGTTAAAGGGTTCAGGTGAAATTACTAATTGGTGTCTGTACAAGGAGTGAAAGGATCATCGGAGAAGTGTTGAGGCAATTTGTAAAAAAATAAATCTTTTTCCACGCACCAGATGAAACAACTACTTCTTTTCCTTTTACTTAGATGTTCTATTTATTTCTTTTTACTCATGAAATGTTAGTTCCAAGGTGGAAAATCTTTGATTCTCGATGATTTATCACTTAAAAAGGGACAAAAGGGTGACATATAGGGAAACAAATAATAATAAAATCGTAAAGGCAAAGATGGCCAGGAAGCTTACTTCCTGTAAAACTGAACTAAGATAAAAAAAATTACAATAATTCAAAACAAGAAATTTCTCAATCAGAAGGAAAAACTCACTTCAACTGAAAAGCACCTTCCTACTACTCTTCATAATGTCTGTACTTAACCCACTCCACCCTAACATCAGTTTGCATATTCTCCATACTGCTCTCTATACATTTCCTAAGGTGCTGACAAAGAGAATTTGTGTAACAATCAAGAGCGTCTTTAGTTGGTGATCATTGCGTTTATTCTGATGACCTAAACGTGTGTTTCAGGGGGGTGATAATGTAAGGAGAAAATAGATGCTAGTCACTCTTAGGGATTAAAGGGGTTCAGCTATGATCAGAATGCCATAAAAATGTATGTACATATATATCACCACTTACTGGTTTCTATCATTGCATCTTACAAAGCTTACTGAACTAACACATCCTCTCTGCAAAGCTTTTGATATGAACATTCTTCAGTATATTCTTCATGTATGCAGCAGCTGGTCACACTCAAGCAATTAAAATAATGTTTCTTACGCTCTTGAATAGCTTTTGTGTCACTGAGCTGCTGGCTCATTCTCGTCTTGATCATTTTTTGACGGATCTCCTGTTTTTCACACGAGGTATCGTAGCTTTCATTATTTCGCTTTTGTAGGTTTATGTAAAAGAAATAAAAATAAATAAATAAATCGCTCTCATCTTTGACAATGATTTTGTTTTCGTCTTATAGCAGGCAAATATGGATTCGAGGCATTCAAAACAGTACCCTGGTTGTTGCTTTTCCTTTCTACTGCCATGATTTTTGATAAATTAAGGTAGTTCTCATCTTTTACAATAAATATTTTTGTCTTGAAGGGGGCGAATTCAGATGCGAAGCATTCAATATTTTTTGATAATTTAAGGTGGCACTGGTCACCGTAAATAGTTAATAAAACTGACGTTTCAAGCGTGGGCCCTTCGTCAGCGAATGATTCGCTCTTAAGAAGGATCCGTCAACCCTTTCGCTATTAGAAATGGCCAAAAATGGATTTTTCCTTGGAATATCTGTGTACTTTTAAGCGGAAGGGTGCCGAGGAGAAAGCAGAGTTTTACGCTTCACTAGAACTATCTACAATACTGGAAGTAGAGAAGGATGTTGCTCGTCTCGTCACCATCGTGGGACAAAGAAAAAATGAGTCTCCATGAGGAACGAAACCTTAGACCTTCGCATACCGGTCTTCGATGCTTTACCACTGAGCCACAGAGACTCCATGGTGAACTATGCCCATTATGAAGTCCATTCATGACACGCGTCCTATCTAATCCGGAGAGCCAGTCAGCCAAGTCAACATACAGACAGGCCAGCAGGGACAAGTGAAGCACAATGGGGAGTTTTCCAACTCATTCCCCATTGAGAATGGTGTGAAGCAGGGTTGTGTCCTCGTGCCAACTCTCTTTGCCATCTTCTTCGCCATGTTGCTTCGAGAAGCAAAGAAAGATCTATTTGACGGCATCTACATCCGGTACCGTACGGATGGTAGTGTGTTCAACCTGCGCCGCCAACTGTCCCGCACCAAGAACTTATCACTGAATGGCTGTTTGCTGGTGATTGTGCCCTCCTGGCGCACACAGAGGAACTTCCTCTGGGCGGCCCTCCTGCTTCGCCAACGTAGTAACAGCCTTTGGATTGACCATCAGTCTCAAGGGAACAGAAGTCATGTGCCGGAAAGCCCCCTGTGACACCTACCACCCACCCAAGCATCAAAATCAACGGACACCAGCTAAACGCAGTGGACACTTTGACTAACCTTAGTATCGTCATCTCCAATGATGCCACTGTTACAACAAAGGATGTCGAAATCTGCATTGCCAAAGCAAGCAGCTCCTTTGGACGCCTTCAAAAGCGTGTTTGGAAAAACCACTTTCTCCGCATCGAAACAAAGATCAAGGTTTATAGGACTGTAGTGATGACCACCATCCACTATGGCTCATAGCCCTTGGTTCTCTACAGAAAGCAAATGAAACTGCTAGAGAAATTCCACCAGAGATGCCTTCGTTACATCATGAACATACACTGGCAGGACTACATCATAAACGAAGAAGTGCCCGAGCGTGCCAACTTCAAGAGTGCTGAGAGCATGCTGATGCTGAGGCAGCTGAGGTGAGCAGGCCACATCTTCCACATGGATGACTTCAGGATGCCTAAGGCTGTCTTCTGTGGTGAGCTGAAGCAAGGCAAGCGAGATCGAGGGGCTCCCAAGGAGCACTTCAAAGACCAGCTGAAGCGACAGCTATCACTGACTAAAATTGACCATACCCAGTGGGAGCAAATAGCTGAAGACAAAGCATTATGGAGGGCCACAATCAAAACGGCCACAGGACAGTTTGAAGAAGAAAGAAAGCTGGCACCTTACACCGAGCGCCAGAGAAGAAAGTAGGCAGTCGCACAACCCCCAACATCGGACCAAGCCTTCATCTGCCCGGGCTGCGCCAGGCCCTGCAGATCTCGGATTGGACTTCACAGTCACCTCAGAGCGTGTGTTCGCAAAAACCGGACATCTTCCCATTGATCTGCGGACTCGAAGAAACCGCCATTCATTCATATGACACGCGTCCTGCTTACAGGTAGGATCGGCAATGTCGCTAACGTGATGTTCGAAAATAGAATAAGAAAGATGATTGATTTTGAGCTCGGTAAAGAGATAGGGAAAGATATTGTTTGTCTTGTCACGAACGTGGGACAAAGAAAAAATTCTAAGTCCTCATGACGAATCGAACTTCAGATGCTCCGATGCTCTACAACTAAGCCTCAGAGACTTTGTGGTGAGCAAGACTCATTACGAATTTCATATATTCATATACACAATACCGGAAGTCTGCTTATAAGAGGCTTATAATAGTAACATCACGTATTTGGTGACCCATGGCCTCGCAGGCGTGAGGTGAAAATATCAAACTGCTCAGCTTGATTCTCTCACGGAACTCCGGAGTCATTTGATGAAACAACACAGGAAACTTTAATTAAAATGAGAGGCTTTCAAATTTTTTTATTTGTCCTAGTTGATCCTCTCTCGTCTTAGAAGACTCGATTGTTCCATCAGTATCATAAGTCTCTCTTAGGAGTATCGAAATATGATGGGGGTGAAGATTAGCCCAAAATTGAAAGGGGCCACGCGTGATTTCTAGGAAGCTGAGTCAAAATAAAAACAAAGTATTACGCTTCTATTGAAATACAAATCAGCGTTTACGTCACGGTCCACGTATGCTCATGTATCGAATGCAAAACTAAAGAATCTGAAGCTACAATATCTGTTATACCCTTGTCGTGCAAAGAACAAGTTAAGATATCTCGACAACATCTGTAGTTCACCGCACAAACAATTGGGAATCACGCCATAATTGCTCGGCTCTTGAGGAAGTAAACAGCCAAGTTTATATATCAGCTTTGCTTTATTTCCAGAAGCAACTAATAATGAATCTACAGAACATTTCATTGGAATACAACGCGAGTACTTCAAGTAACTCAACAGACGATTGTGTCCTTCCACAGACGCATGGCGTGGTTCTTATGATAGTTAACTCTGTAGCAGCTGTTGTAGGAACCTGTGGAAACATTATGGTCTGTATGGCGGTGCTCACGAGCCCTCGTCTTCGTCGCAGCTCCAACTTTCTTCTACTCAGTCTGGCCATTGCTGATTTGGTAGTGACGATGATCTGCGAGCCTTTGGTGGTTGCAATTGTCGGCAAGAGAGCATTTCTCCATGACTGTGCATCCAACCTGGAGCTTGCCTACGTTGTTGGCTCCAACCTCTCGTGTGCTGCATCGGTTATGCACCTCGCAGCCATCAGCGTGGACCGTTTTCTTGCCGTTGTCTACCCTCTCCGCCACGGACGGATCATGCAGAACTATGGTTTGAAGATCATGTTGGGAGTTGTTTGGGGCGTAGCCATTATTTTCGCTTCATGCCGCATTCCCTTCCTCAAGGAAACATCTTATCTCGTCTTCGTTATGTTTGTGGTAAGCTACGGCTTGATCATCATCTGCTACGCGACCATCGTGACTTTTCTGGTCAAAGAAAAGCGAAGAAAGAATGAACTTAGAGCACGACCCAAGGTAGTTGTCAATATAAAAATCGAGCGCCGCGTGGCGTTTACATTGGCAATGGTAATAGCTATCTTTACCGCATGTTGGCTTCCGATGATTGTTGTGTTCTTTGCTGCTGGTAAGTCCCTTGTTAAGATGTATGGCACCGCTTACATGTGGATCCGATCCTTGGCACTTTCAAATTCAGCCATGAATTTCATCATCTACAGTGCAAGGATTCGTGACTTTCGGGATGCTTATGCTCTGATATGCCGGAAGACTCTTCACTGCGCGTAATAATTCAGTCGTTGTATAGAGTATCATGGCGGGGGAAAGAAACAACTATACATCTAATAGTCAAACGCCAACTTCAGGGTTAAGACAAGCTAAAACAATAAGAAAACTAGTGGCGCAGAATAAATGAAGAGGGTGCTATGAATAATCGCTGTGAGACTATTTAGGAAATTTCGAGATAAACAGATAAACAGACCACAGACATTTAGGACCTTGAGAGATCAGAGACATTGGTTCTAAAAATATTTTCTTTACAACTCAATGACAAAAGAAAATTCAACGAAGAAAATAACGCAGAGTCTGTATTGGAAATCTAGAAACATCGGTCGATATTTGAGGTAAAATTAAATCAAGTTGCAAAAGCGGAAGTGAATCGATAACGAAAGATAATCGCAGATCTAGACCTGTATTTTAGTGTGCGGGGCTTCAAGGTTAATATCTGACTAAAATACCACAAATGTTACAAACGATTTTGTGATCTGTGGATTAGAATTTGATAAGTAACCTTTATTATATTAATAATAATAATAATAATAGTAGTTTATTAAACTCTCTTGCAGTAACTTACTGAATTAACGAGTTATGATACAATGAAAAGTTAATAAGAACGACTATGTACATTTCTGTATACATGAAGTACAAGTTATGTACACCACACGGAACATACATCACATTTGTTAAAAATACTTAAAAGTGAAAAAGTCTTCGGTGCGCTTCGTTCTACAGGCAGTAATGTTTCTGTAAAGATACAACTAGTCTGATTTGTGCCTGAGGCTATAGGGATAGGTATCATCTAAGAGTGTTGGTAGAAGAGGATGGAGAGCGTGCTTTAAGTCCTTCATTTTGCACATATACTCTTTACATATCTTATCTCTTCTATACGCAAGGGTCTCCACCCGTGCTAACTCGAGGGCTTCTGAGTAACTATCGGCACATGGGAAAATTATCTTAAGCACCCTTTTCTGTATGGATTCAATTTTGTCAGACAGATAACCTGGAATGGATTGCCATACTGGTACGGCGTACTCTATAACAGATCTAACAGCGCTTGTATAGACCTTTAACATGCTACCTTGGTCAACGCCGGCTCGACGTAGAATACGTGGAGAGTAGAGCTTCATGCAAGCTTTTTTATATATGTAGTTAACATGAGTATTTTACCTAAGGTCGCTATCGATGACTACTCCTAGAATCTCGTAAGTCGATACGCATTCTATAGTGTTATTATCAATAACTAATGGTCTGAGAGTAAAATTAGGATACGACATAAAGTTAATTAACATCTCTTTACATTTAGTAGGGTTTAGTCTCATGTTATGGTCCATGGAGAATTCGTGAATGGTAGAAACGATCGTATTGAGCAGACTGATAGAGTTCCTGGGTAGTATTTCTATGGCAGACGTGTCATCCAGAAACTTGACTCTCAGGTGCCAATCAGCTAAAAGATTGTTTGTCATTATTGTGAAAAGTATCACTCCTAATTTAGTTCCCTGCGGCACACCTCCCTTGAGGAATTTCCAATCTGATAGTGTTGTACCTATTCTTACAGCTTGCTGTCTGTCGGTTAGGAACGCCGCGATCCAAATGACGAGCGCTGGATCAACCTCTAGTTTTCGCAACTCAGTCATTAAGATGTTGTGGTCAATTAGATCAAAGCCTTTCGAGAAGTCAGCGAAGAAGACCCGAGCTCCTAGATCAGTACAATCTACTGCCTATTATAGTTAGCTTGAACTGTTTTGAATGTGGTGTAATTCAGAGCTATTTACTGTAAAGTGCGATGGACAATTAGTCGAGTATGGCGCTCTATAAAAGTATTTTAATTTAGAAGAGATACAATTACAAATTACTGATCGAAGGTGGGTATTTTAGGGGGAAGATTGATTGAAATTACAAGAAAGTTACGACACTGAAGTTACTTCTTGACATGGATATAGGGCATCATGTAAAAACTAGGAACGAAACCGAAGACCCGAAACCTGTGGTATGTAAATTTGTCAGGCGTTTAGCGTAAAGGAAGGTTATGGAAGTTCGTCAACGTGCCTCCCAAGTTAATCCCACAAGCATTGGTTTGTCTGCTGAAAACGAGCTTGGCGATGTTAGAGTCTTCGATCATCTCACCCCGATGAAGCAGAACCTGCTACTTGAGGCTAAAAAATTTAAAGAGCAGCATCACTATCGCTTCTGTTGGGCTAAAAACTCCTCTATTTATCTACGAAAGGATGAGAACTCCAGTGCAATAAAGATTTCGGACATTGGTAGCCTACAGCGTCTTTCGCCGACCACGTAATCATCATAATATGGATAAGTACCTTCTATTATTGTATTAATTTCATTTATTACACGACTCGGGCAGTCAGAGGGCCAATAACTAAAATCAACCAATCAAAATGCTCTATTGCCGGTCAACATTCTCTCAGTATTGGACCGGGCACTGTTTCGAATGGTCCCGAATGATACCGCACTTGTGTCCCTTTGAATTTCAGTCGTATAATAAATCTCTTATTAACCAAGCTTGCTCGGGACCGTACTGGAAGAATATCGGCCCTCGGTCTTTTTTGTACGGACCGAGCGCAGCTCGGTCCGTACTGTCAAGACCTCGGGCCGATATTCTCCCAGTACGGCCCTCGCGCTTGGTTAATAAGATATTTTTTTGACTTTTAACCTTCAGTTATTCGTGATATTCACTCTTCATTCCGTGACCTTCCATACTTTGGGCAAAATCTGTATGTAGATGACCATGTATTCCCACATTTTGTCATGTATTGATACATACATTAAGGATTTCACCAAGTACCTACCTTTAATTCCCGCCCGCCTCGACTAGCTCCTGCTATTTGCGGGCGTGAACGGTCTTCATGAACATGAAAGTTTGCTTGACAACCGATTAATGATGATATCTTGTAAAACGTGTAGATTAGATTAATAAGAATTAGATTAATAATAATAATTAAGTAGATGTCACTGCAACTTATGAAATTTAAAGGTCTAATAAAGTTTCTCTTTCTTTCTTTCTTTCTGTACCGAGAAAAAAAAAAAAAAAAAAAAAAAATGTCAGGCCAATAGTAGTCGAGGCTCTTAATCGTTGATGGAAGATGTAGCGTTTGCAAATTTTCAGCTACATCGCTGTTTGGGCATCTTGAAAAATCCAGCGTAGAGTATATGACTGATGAGAAAGTTCTTCTCGTTTAACCCTAAATGTTTCAAAATCGATTTCCTTTTCTCTCTGCCATACATCCGTCACAACCTACGGTGGGCTTTGACAGCTTGCATCAACATCTTAACCCTTAAACTCCTATAAGTGATTAACATGTAACTTCTCCCCTTCAATACCCACACATTATCCAGCAAACAGGTAATGAGAATATTCAAACTTATCAGGAAGAAGTTGTTACCTAGATCTAACCAAATTCCAAAAATAATTGCTAAGGTGAAATTACTAATTGGTGTCTGTACAAGGAGTGAAAGGATGAGAAGTGTTAAGGCAATTTGTAAAAAAAAAATCTTTTTTCATGCACCAGTTGAAACTACTTCTTTTCCTTTTACTTAGGTTTTCTATTTTATTTTTTTTTCGTTAAATATTAGTTTTAAGGTCGAAAATCTTTGATTCTCGATGATTTATCACTTAAAAACAGACAAAAGGGTGACATATAGGGAAACAAACAATAATAAAATCATAAAGGCAAAGATGGCCAGGAAACTTACTTCCTGTAAAACTGAACTAAGATAAAAAAAATTACAATAATTCAAAACAAGAAATTTCTCAATCAGAAGGAAAAACTCACTTCAATTGAAAAGCTCCTTCCTACCACTCTTCATAAGGTCTCAGTGTACTTAACCCCCTCCACCCTAACATCAGTATGCATATTCTCCATACTGTTCTCTATGCATTTTTGTAAGGTGCTGACAAGGAGAATTTGGTTATCAATCAAGAGCGTCTTTAGTTTAACCACCTCCCGGTTAGCTCAATGGATAGAGCGCTGGACTATTGTGCAGGAGGTCAAGGGTTCAACCTCCGGCCAGACCAACACTCAAGGTTTTAAAATAATTGAGAAGAATATGCTACCTTTCTACAACATCAAGAAATGGTTAGATATTCTAGTCTTCTCAGATAGGGACGAATAAATGGAGGTCCCGTCTCCTGCAGGGTTAGGGGTAGGAGACGTCAATTTCCCACGGACGAGATTACTGTGTGATGGATGTCCTCCCCTGGGGTGGGGATGGGTGGGATTTATTGGGTGGACTACTCGCATGGTTTGCATATGTTCCATTCTAGTCCTACCCTACTGCGGTAATGCAGTGAAAATGGTTAGAAAAAAAAATAGTTGATGATCATTTCCTTTATTCTCATGACCTAAATATATGTTTCAAGGGTGATAATGTAAGGAGAAATTAGATGCTAGTCACTCTTAGGGATTAAGGGGTTCAGCTATGATCAGAATGCCATAAAATCGTATATATCACTATTTGCTGGTTTATATCATTGCATCTTACACAGCTTACTGAGCTAACGTATCCTCTCTGCAAAGCTTCTGATATGAACATTCTTCAATACATTCAACACGAATGTAGCATTTACTCACACTCAAGCAATAAACAAATGTTTCATAGCCTCTATACATGAGAAGAAAAGTTCAACAAAATAGCTTTTGTGTCACTGAGCTGCTGGTTCATTCTCCTCTTGATCATTCCCTGATGGACTTCAAGTTTTTTACACAAGGTATCATAACTTTTATTATTGTACTTTTGCAGGTCTATGTAAGAAGTAAGAAAAAAAATTAAATTTCTTTCAAAGTTAGCTTTAACACTTCCCCACCAACACAGCACCAGAGTTTCTTTAAAAACTTATCCCCTTTATTAATATCAAACCATGTTTAATGAATAGCTTAAAAAAATGTTTAAGCTTTGGAGTGAATATGGTATTATTTATTATCAAAAACTGGATCATTGGATAACACAATTGAAGACTTTTTATTGGCTTAGCCATTAAGGTATACGAGCCAATGTACCATAATCTAATATCTGTATATTGTCACATCCAGTTTCTTCTTACAAAATAAAGTTAAAAGAAAATTAAATTTCTCTCAAAGCTAGCTTTAAACACTTCCCCACCAACACAGCACCAGAGTTTCTTTAGAAACTTACCCCCTTTATTAATATCAAACCATGTTTAATGATTAGCTTAAAAAATGTTTAAGCTTTGGAGTGAATATGGTATTATTTATTATCAAAAACTGGATCATTGGATAATGCAATTCAAGACTTTTTATTGGCTTAGCCATTTTGCTATATGAGCCAATATACCATAATCTAATATCTGTATATTGTCACATCCGGTTTCTTCTTACAAAATAAAGTTTAGAAGATTTGTCTAATACCTTGGGGGTGTTTTTTTTTTTTTAATAAAACAATTATTCCACTTGCTCTTGTTGGATACGAGATGATTATAGCCAACTTGGCGCTATGCACCTTGTTGGCTGTCTATCATCTCATATCCAACACGCGCTTGTGGAATTATTGTTAATTATACTTGGGGCACATCATAGTGCTACATCCCTTTCAGAGAGTTGACCATTCTCAGCAAAAAATAGTCACCTACCTCAAACCATTTGGAATTCGATAATAGTCAGTAGTCATCATCATCAGAATCATCAAGCCGCTTCCTGTTGAACTAAATGTTGTACAAAATTAAATTTAATATGGCCCAAATACTGAATTGATATCTGTTAGTGGTAACACAAAAATAGGCCTAGGCAATATGAAGCCCATCCTGTGTTCTGATTGGCTACCCAAGTGGGCAAGATGGGCCCACCTTACCAGCTTGGAATTACCTGCTTTGATCCCATGCAAGAAAAAATTACTTAGAGCAATACAAAATTCATGATTTTTGGACAATGTTGGCCTAGAGTTGAAAAATGCAATGGAAGATGAAAATCATAAATGACTCTTGTGGCCAGGTTCATTGTGCAACAAAAACAGTTGGCTTTCTTTTCTGTTTCTCAAATAAACAAGTCTTGATTCTTAATAAAGTGATGATCTTTTTGCTTTACACTAAAGCCTTTCTTGACCAAGTTTGTTCAGTCAAGATGGTTGGATATTAGGCTTATTCTTTTTTTCCCACTTTTATGGACCTTGACTTGAACTCTGCCAATATCCAGCTGTCTTGAATACACACTTGGTAAATAACCCACAATTATTACACGACTCGGGCAGTCAGAGGGCCAATAACTAAATTCAACCAATCAAAATGCGCTATTGCCGGTCAATATTCTCTCAGTATTGGACCGGGCACTGTCCCGAATGGTCCCAAATGATACTGCACTTGTGTCCCTTTGAACTTCAGTCGTATAATAAATCTCTTATTAACCAAGCTTGCTTGGGACCGTACTGGAAGAATATCGGCCCTCGGTCTTTTTTGTACAGACCGAGCGCAGCGAGGTCCGTTCTGTCAAGACCTTGGACTGATGTTCTCCCAGTATGGCCCTCGCACTTGGTTAATAAGATATATGTAACAGTGATTTGACTAACAAGGAAAGTTTCTTTCCAGACAGCTACACAATTGCATACTGGTATGTATCCACAATCTCATGTAGAAAACTGTGAAATGTATGTCGGCATGTCCACTTAGCTGACATAAATAACTTGAATATTTTAAACATTATCCCTTTGACCCCAAATAGTGACCAGCATCTAATTTCTCCCCACAACATCACCCCTGAATGACACATTAAGGTCATGAGAATAAAGAAAATGATCACTAACTTAAGACAGTCTTGATTGTTAAACAAATTCACCTTGTCAGTGCCTTATTACATGTATAGAAAACAGTATGGAGAATATGCATTCTGATAGTAGGGTGTGAAGAGTTGAGTACAGACATTATCTATCAAGAGTGGTAGCTAGTGTGGTCTGATGGTTCACAGGAGTTTTAATTAACTCCCAAGATCTGGTTGTTCATTCTCCCCACTAGCTGCTATACATTTCCTAATAAATTAGTAATGAGAATTTGGTGTTAGATCAGAAAAAAAAACAGGTTCTCCTATTCTCAATAGCTGTCTGCTGGATAAGGTCTAGATATTATAGGGAGAAACAACTTGTTAATCATTTCTTGGAGTTAAAGGGTTAGGGAACCCTTGATCGTTAACCAGATTCTCCTGTCAAACTGTAGGAAATGTACAGAGAAAAGTGTGGAGAATATGCATACTGATGTTGGGGTGGAAATGGTAACAAGGGGTGGGCTGTAAAATTGATTTGCTACCTTTACTGTGGTTTTCTTTTGGGTTCGCTCACTAACTTCCTGGAGTAGACTCACCAATTGGGACTCTGATAACTGAAACAGAATTTCATGTAACAGAAATAAATTCAGTTTTGAAAAAAAGTAGTCTGAAAGAATGGTTTTAAACTGTACAGCAGACCTTTAAAATGGGGAGTTTCCTGGAATTTGAAGTCCAAACCTGAGAGTGGTTAGTTGTATCAATGATTTAAAAGCAACCTACACTTACGGATTGTTTAGTTCACTCATTTTACCTTTCCAGCTATCTGCCCTGACCTGGCCATTTGTATTAACATGCTTTCCATCATTTTTGCCTTTTCTGGTTTAACCAGTGCTATGCTGTTCACTATGGGGATATAAGAGAAACTTGTTAGAAAGGATTGAATAAAAACAAAATTAACCCAAGTTAAAGTAAAAATCTAAAGGCCATTTAGCTGTTTACAACTTCAGTCTAGAAGAGTAGTTCAGTACTAAGCAAACTTGTCACATGTTATTCCTTTCCACAATTTTCTTATTAAATGTACCAAACCTCAAAACATCAACTTTTTAAATTTGTTAGTACATATAGTGAACTGCATGAAAATTAAGGAGAATACCGCATTCTTTTGAATTCTGTGTCATGAGACTTGAATTAAAAAGATCACAGCATCTGAACAGAATGAAGAAAAATATAACAAAGAGCCAAAGGGAACTCAATGGAAAAAAAAAACAAACAAAAAAACCATCTACATGCCAGAAAACCTCTAGGTATTTGCATTTGATGATTGAGAAAGTAGAGCAGAGCAAAGTTTCCTGGGCCTGAATTAATATACCGAGACACTTGGTTAAATATTGCTCTAATAAACTAATCAAGTGAGAATCACAGCGTTTTGCACCATTTACTTACATCTTGCTCTGGCGCCTTGCTCCAGTATTTGAGACAAAAGACTGTTTTTCATTTCAGCCTCCCTAATCAGATAAGAGAAAGGTATTTACTCCTGGTTTCACAGGCACCTACTAGGTGCTTTAACTGGACGACAGATTTAGTAAAGAATGGTGTCGAGGCTTGCATCAAGCGATAGAAAAACTATGGGCATGGGGCATCAAGGTTACTGTACTTCTTCACACTCTGTTAAGTACTTCTTCACACATCAACTCTCCCTTTTACTAACATTTTATGGAAAGGAAAAAATGCTTTTGAGTTTGTAGGAAAATTTTATGCTAAGGATCACGGAAGGGAAAGGGGAAGAAACTATTTAAAATACTTATCAGATAGCCTTTGACAACGCTTGCTGATAACTGTAACAAAATTTGACAAGGCAAGACAGTTCCCATGCTTCATAAACTGATTCTCCCAAATAATTTGCCCTTTTTCTTCGAACTACCAATAATGCAAAAGATAGATTCAACTTCAAAAGAGGCGCTGTTTGACTTAACCAGATTAAACAGTCGGGTATTAAATTTTAACACTATCAATAGGGTAAATAAACAAATTCGAACCTTTGCATGGCTTCCTGTTGCTGTTGCATTTGTGCAGCATTTTGACCCTGTAATTCACAAAACAGTGGTTTTAAGAAAGTATTAAGTGGACAACGGCTATTTCAAAAGAATCTACCCCATATTGCCCTTGCAGTTCCTCCAAACGCTTCGCCCGAATGGCTGCCAACTCACTGTCCTCCGCCATAATTGAATGTTTGATAACTGAGTAACCACGCCTGAGATCTCATGCAGAGTAACCTCGTCTTCGTCTCCTCGAAGCGGAGAGATATTCAACGTAATTATCTCTAACCTTCTTCTCAGTGTCCCTGAAGCAAGAAAGACGAAGAAAAACCCTGGCTAGGCTTGGTTACGCGTCTGTTTGATTGTGGCAGATTTCAAAGGAGGGACGGATGAGTATAAATTGAATTGCCCACTTTGTTCTTGAGTGGGAAAGAGAAATATTGGGCATCAAAACAGCAGTGCGTGGATTTTGTATCAGGAAAAAGGTTTGAAATAAAAAAAATTGTGGGGAAATCCTCCACGGTTACCGTGTAAAGATATGTAGGGAAAATTGATAGGGAAACAACGATCCCAATTTATATTTCACGACTCGTGCACCTCTATTCTAACAATAACGTAACGATGGAAGAAATAAATATCACACTGAGTTCCCATAACCCATGAGTAACAAGGCTTTTGGATTAAAGCTGTATCAAACCTCTACTAAAGGTGGCATATTTACTGCAATGAAGGGTCTTCTTCCTACATCTTTCAATATTCCGTGTCATGAAGTAGTGAAGCATCAACGATAGGAAATTAGCGGACATTGGCATCAGCCATACTTCGTCCTTTTCCCACCCTCTGTCGTCATAAAGTTTGTACCCCTTTTTTTTACGCTCCACGACTAAAGAGTTGACGACACTTTGGTTGAAAATAATCCGGTGGCAAATTTAAGGTATATTATCATCACCACAGTTTAATAATTCGTGAGAAAGACCTAACTCAGGTCAATATACCAAAATGGTCAATTTCACTCAAATACTCTTTTGAAGTAATGGCTTAATTTTGCAGTGTACTGACATTCAACGCACCTTCAGGGATTAATTTTCCAATGAACTTTTGCATTTGATCGTCCAGAAAAAAGAAACACACACACACACACACATATTCGACGCGTTTGGAAGCGTAGGCGTTTCTTAAAGCAATATGCGATTTTCTACATTTCAACGAAGCATGAAGGTCTGATCATTATAACCAGCAATATCGAATACTTGATCATATATATTCTTAAGCGAAATTTAACCAATACGGAGGCCTGTAAATAATATAAAAACAATTAAAACCCTGAGTTATTAGACCGAGGAGGCATAAGAGTAGTACAATTGGGAAATGTTTTTTTTTAATACGGATTTTTTTAGCTAATTGGACAGAAAATTTGAAAAATAATTTACATTTAATAGCCACAGGTTCGTATAGAGTGGCTATTAATATAATAACATTTCAAACACTTTTGAGTGTAGGTTATCATTGTTCTTCTACCTTCGTGTGGAATAATAAACGAGAGACATAGAGAACATTAAAAATAGTTGGAGTCACAATGGTTACGAGTTCCAGGAGGCGGTCATTTACCGGAAATGGCCAAACTTTAGGGTACTTTGAAAAGTACTCGGTGGGAGAAGGTTAGATTTCACGTGTGAGGGTGGCAAATGGTGTACAAGTGATGCTTGTGAAGTCCAACATTGATAAGTGACAAGAGAATTTTACGAAAAGGTATGGTGAGGTTTGATGTTTTCTCCTTTAAATTTATGACTCGTGAAATACTGTTTAAAGTACGCGTGACGCGTGTATTTTTCTAAAATTCGAGCGTTGAAAATTGGATCAGGGCAACTCCGTAGCTACTCTCCGTGGTGGTCACAGGAACAATTTCACTCTCAAATGGTAACCCAATATAGATTTAAGTAGCGACAAGTTCATAAAGAGCGGCTATTACAACATTTCAAACACTATTTGCATCTCTTCGGCAATATGTAATTTAGGTTTCACTAAAAATAGAAGTGCTTGAATCTAAAATTAGCTTTTATTTGGGGCGCTCTTGAACACCCCCACGAAAATGAAATCTCCCCGTGAGCGTTACATGACCTTGGAATGGCGCTGATTTCATGAAAATCCTGTTGCATCTTTAGTCGCGTCCAAAGCAGCAATACGGGAAACTAAAAATAGGATGCCCAATTGGTACATAAAACTATAATTACATTATCCCGAAACCAAGTGAAGTGAAGTCAGGCGTTAAAGTGGATTTTCAGTGTCCGCGTGTTAACTGTTGGAATCTGGGGGCAAGAGGTAAGACAACACTCAAATGATGGTCTTTTTCAACGAAAGAAATCCGTACGTGCCTAAAATTAGGGTCGGGTTCTTTAGCCAGGAACAAGGCGTATGCATCGGGGAAGTGTGTGGCGGAGGTGTAATAGCACGGTGAGTTGTCGGAGGAAATTTGAGTTAAAATGGCCGCAAAACGGAACCGGTAAGTTTGTGAAGGGGCGTAGAGAAAAAAAAACCGATATCCAGCGAAGGTTCCGCTTTAAATTTCAATCGTAAAAGCGATTGTAACGTTTGTATAGAAAGCAAAAAAATTGAGTCAGTTTTTATTTCAGAAAAAGGATGGGACGGCATTATTATGCCAATGACATAAGATGGTGCGCCAGAGATTCTGAGCCAGAGCTAACTATATGCAGCACTTTCAAGCTGTCGGAGGCAATCCTCTGATTGACGAAAAGTCAACTCTGTAGCCCCTCAAGGGTCTGCGTTAGGACCACCTCTATTTCTTATTTACATCAGTGATATTTCTGACGATCTTGCCTTTTTTCCTTTGATTTATGCCGATGATACTACACTGTTTCAAAATTGTTGACTAGCTAGCCGTACCCATGCGGCTTCATATTGAACATTATCCAGAAAAGCTGAATCACAATTATGACAGTTGTTTCAGATAACATCCCCATATTCCATGCGAGGTCTAATCAGGTTTTGGTACAAACATGCTAACGTGGACACAGGCAGCCCAAGCTCACTACCAGAGAAGCGGACGTGACTCTTACCGTGTTGCGCAACGTTTTATATTTATAAAGGTTTGTATGGGATGTTATCGGTTTGCCTTAAAAGAGAGAAAAAATGTCTTGTTTTGAAATAAAATGGGCTTACCTTATTGCCTTGTTGTTTTCTTTGTTGATTCCTAGCGTCTCAGGCCATTTTGAAGCGTTTTCGACGAGTTAGCATTTTCGGCGAGTTAGCAGTTGAACACCAACATAGAGCTAACTCGCGGAAAACGCTTCAAAATGGCCTGAGACGCTAGGAATCAACAAAGAAAACAACAAGGCAATAAGGTAAGCCCATTTTATTTCAAAACAAGACATTTTTTCTCTCTTCTAAGGCAAACTGATAGCATCCCATACAAACCTTTATAAATATAAAACGTTGCGCAACACGGTAAGAGTCACGTCCACTTTTCTAGTAGTGAGCATGGGCTGCCTGTGACGTGGATCTATCACTTTTGACCTTTGCATTTTACACATTTCAGCATATTTAATAGTTTAGAAGCTTTCTTGTACATCTTAAGTATATGATTTTTCCACGACATATTACTCTGCAAAGTTAAGCCTAAGTGAGTGTGAGACTCAACGTCTTTGACGACCTCGGTGTCAATAAATAGAGGCGGTGATCTTGTTTATTACACTTGGGAGAAAATACAACTTTACCGGAGATTTAACAGGATTCCTGAGTTACCATCCATTTTTCAGCCCACTCGCTCGGAAATAAATAAGATGGTAACAGGGGCCATTAATTAAGTAGCCTGCAATGCCGGCGTATTTTGGGCGCACAAGTGCACATTTTCGTATTAGGCCGCCATCTTAGATTTGGTAACCGTGGAGGATTGTGGCGAGGAAATATTTGCCGAGGGAGTAGGTGTTAAGTGGAAAAATGGGCAACGGAGGAAAGGGAGGGGTAGGTACTCTTTTTCCTTCCCCTCCCTCTCCCCCGTTGCCCATTTTTCCACTTAACACCTACTCCCTCGGCAAATATTTCCTCGCCCCAATCCTCCACAGTTACCAAATCTAAGATGGCGGCCTAATACGAAAATGTGCACTCGTGCGCCCAAAATACGCCAGCACTGCAGGCTATTGATTAAGGGTACCAGCTTTGCGAGGTTATATGATGAAGTTGTTTGGGAGCCCCTTTAGTTTCAGGGTAGAACTGCGTAAATTAGGCCTATTTTGCAAATAGTCAAAAATCTTGCTCTACGTTATTTAACTGAACTGTCGCCCAAACTTTCTAGTGAACGTACATATTTTCCTCTCAGGTCAAGAGAAAACTTCACTCAATTTCGTTGTATAACTTCGACATTTCAAAAGTCTTTTTTTTTCATCTGCAATAACTGGCTGGAATTCTTTGGACCTAGATATCCGAAACTCTGCATCTCTTCCCACTTTTATTACGAAAACACGATAAGTTATCTTTCCGCATACCAAAATCTGAATCGGTGAAACACTTTTCCTTGTATTGCTTAAGGTATGTCGCTCAACGTGATATCTTCCTTACCTCTGCTGCTAATATTCTAGGTGAAACATGGTCATCGAGCTGCGATGCGAGGAAACCAAGTTTTTCATTGTATAGTATTGAGTCTGTAAGTTACGATGTCAACTGTGCGTTTTTTCGCGAAGTACAAAGTTTCATATTAACACTAATCGCTTTTCGGAAGCCATGGTTTGATTGTTTAAAAAATATTTTCCTGGCTTAGTAAGTAAACTCGTCGTTATTGCAACTTGCGCGTGTTCAGTGTGTGTCTGTTTGTGTGTGAGCCTGAATAAATTGATTTAAAATGTTGTAATATTGTAATCCTCCTCTTTGAGCCAAGGTGCTCTGAAGAAAACAAATGAAAAATTTGTTTAATGGAAAAAAAAAGAAACTGAGAAATCAAAGGATTTGTAGCGTTACTCTTGTTCCTGATTCTGATTGATTCATGGATATAACGGTTTTAAGAAGTGAGCGAGTGAAAGGTCATGCAAAATAATAACAATGTTAATTTGTTTGTTTTTGTCTTGTCTATCTGTATTGATTCCATGTCTCATTTAGACGTAGGTACTACATCAAGCTCAATTCGAATAAAGAGAGAAGGAATGGATTAAGAAGATGTAAATTGTCGTGTAAATTGCCCGAGAGGCGTGGGTGAACATTTTAAACGTAGGTACTATATCAAGCTCAATTTCAATAAGGAGAGAAGGAATGGATTAAGAAGATGAACGAGAAGAACGAAAAACTTTTGAGAAATGATGTAAACCAAGTAAGATGAATTTTTTAAAGGGCAGAAGGGATTGAACCTCGATAAATCTCAAGGTAAGGGAGTCATTTTGCGCACAAAGCCAACAAAAAAAAAGACAAGGAAAAAACATGAGTAATCATGAATGGCCATGAGTATGCTATAAAAGAGGGTCTCAATGGGGAGTCACGTTGACGGTTGACGGTTAAAAATATGCCCTTTTGACGGTTAAATTTTGGTGTTCAACTGCTAAAACAAACTAAACGCCCGAAATTGGCTGTAATTTTTTTATAATAACGCGTTTATAAAGAACTGTTAATTTCTAACACCTTTTATTGATAAATGACCAACGTTTTCACAACACTGAAAGTGTTTCCACACCGGAAGTCAGTTCAGTCATGAGCACTAACCAGTTTTACTCGCGACTAGAAGTTGAAGGACTTACATAAATGTACTTTTGTGATAAATTAAAACTGTAATTTATAAACAATAGAATTTGAACTCAATGAAGGCAATCGTTTAGTTCTTAATTAAGGATATCTGAGACATTTGATGGCTAACTTTGGCTTGCTTATTTGACGGTTGACGGTAAAAATATTGCGCTTTTGGCGGTTGACGGTTAATACATTGGGATGTGTCTAAAACGAAGACCCAAAAACGAAGACCTAAGACCTGAGACCCACTGGTCTAAAACGAAGACCCTGTGGTCTAAAACGAAGACCCTGAGGTCTAAAACGAAGACCCTGTGGTCTAAAACGAAGACCCTGTAGTCTAAAACGAAGACCCACTGGTCTAAAACGAAGACCCTGTGATCTAAAAACCTTTTTTTCAAGGAAAGGCTATACACCAAGCTAAAATGCTCTCATTTCTGTAGCGCATAAATTAAAATGTTATCTCAGCGCGCGACCAACTAAAATGTAATATTGGTAACGAGCAAATGTACTAAACTCGTCACTAAAACTAACATTTCGACACTCTTGGAATTTGACTGCGTTACACAATTTGACACGTGATGTGTGCGCTCAGATAAAGCGCGCCCAGATGACCATCCTTGTAGCCTGTGGTGAGTAAATTAGCGAGTCATGCACAATTGACCTTTGCGCCTTTATATGATAACGACAGTGTAGCAAATGAAGTCGCTTCATCGTAATTTTCTCAATATAAATTTGAAACATAGAATATTTGCGACGACAAAATCTACCAAAATCGTCACAAAACGTATATTTCTATATTCTTAGAATTTAATTGCCTTACACAATTTGACACGTGTTGTACCGAGTGAGATAACGTAACTGTCAAGTTGGTCGCGCGCTAAGATAACATTTTAATTTATGCGCTACAGAAATGAGAGCATTTCAGCTAAGTGTATAGCCTTTCCTTGGAAAAAAGTTTTTCAGACCACAGGGCCTTCGATTTAGACCACAGGGTCTTCGTTTTAGACCACAGGGTATTTGTTTTAGACCACAGGGTCTTCGTTTTAGACCACAGGGTCTTCGTTTTAGACCACAAGGTATTCGTTTTAGATCACAGGGCCTTCGTTTTAGACCAAAGGGTCTTCGTTTTAGACCACAGGGTCTTCGTTTTAGACCAGTGGGTCTTCGTTTTTGGGTATTTCGTTTTAGACCAGTGGGTCTTCGTTTTTGGGTCTTCGTTTTAGCCACATCCAATACTTTGGCTATTTGACAGTTAACCCTGTTGAGACCCTCAAAAAACGTTCATTGAATACTTTTAAAGTAAAATTTGTGGCTATTCAACCTAATAATCAAGAAGCTAGTTTTGGACACCTAAAAAAAATTCCAGTAAGGTTGTAGAGATTGGGTATGACACCTTTTAAAATATTTTTATTGAGGTTTCTACAGAGTCAGTGATAGTTGATAAGAGAGCACATGAACAACCACGTATAGAAATCGATCAAGAGCAAGTCGTAGCAAATGATTCAACTGTTTTCGCATATATCTAGTTGTCGACTGGTCTATTGGTCGATGAGATCGTGTTTTTATTTCGTGTTGTTTACAATCCCACACTGTTAGGCTACATACCTTGTTCACTGTCTATAACGAATTATTTAACAAGCCGAATTATTCAAGCAATTTGATTGGTTCTTACATATGATCCATTGGAGGACAGACGCACATATGACGCCACCATTTACTATTTTGCTTCTTTATTATATAAAACCAATACAAAATATGCTGACGTGCATCTGTTCAGTAATGGATCATAGATGAAATAAAAAAATGGAAAGAACAAAAGGTGCAGCCAATAAAGCAAGCAGCTTCGCCAATCATATCGCAGTATGTGTAATTATGATAGAACGCTGGTAGATTTATACCATTATAGTCAGTCCAACTTGACAGAGCTGGACCTTGGAAAAAGAACTAGAAATTGTTTAGGACAATCAAAATTAAGCCAAGATTATCCTTCAGCCACCCAGAGAACGAGTCAGTTTATTTGGACTTTAGAACTGTCCACTGATCAGCAATGCGTGGGCTACAGTTAGCTAGCTATGTTATGCTCCAAGTTTGGAGCTCATTTTAGATTCTGCCTAAGTTTAGAACTAAAATATCTGAAAATATTGACACATAATGGCACTTGAAAACTACTTTAAGACGATTTTTAAGGGATAATTGTATCAAAGACCGTGGAGCACTTCAGTGTTATATCCATACGGTACCTACTTTACTAAAAATAGTCACTAGGCGAAAAGTTGCGGCAATTTATGACGGTCATTTCCGGTGCGTTACCACAGCTTGAGAAAAATGGTCTTCATGAAAAATCTTGATTTCCATGACGACCGAAACAAAGATTTACAAACTGAGGTATTTAAATATTACCGCAGTTACTCAACATTGCCCCAAGTATTAAAGATCACGTAAATCGCGACATGATTGTGTACATTTCGACAATTGAAAATAATCATGAATAGGATAATTATTCATTTGTAATGAGCACATGAGTGATTGGTAAATCTGTCTGTGTCCCGTATAATGTTATATCTAATGGTTGAATATTGCACACAAAGGAAGTGTAGGTAAATCATTGTTTTCTTATCTAAATTAAGTGGAGAAACACTAACATCTATCCTTTCTTTTTGAGTCTGATAAGGCTTCCATGGTTGTCTCAAACTATATTGTTCCCCGCATAATATAAATAGCGACGAGAATTATCAGAATCAAAGATTTCATGTTTAAAGCCAGAGGTAGTCAATATCCGCAACAACTCCATGCCAATATTATAGCCGTCGTATCCAATTACAGTCGAACGCTATGACTGAGCAAATAATTTGTGAAGAAAGTCGGAATGATAGCTGGCCCAATGCGTCTAATTTTCCCGCGCATTCTGTCACGTGAGGCAGCTTGCGTCAGACACTTAAAGCAGCATAGACAGACAGTATCTCTTCTTGTCGTTTAGGATAAAGTTCACATTTCAAAGTGTTGGGCAGCAGAGATCTAGAGAGGAGATCCCTTTGATCTGGTAAGTGAATACTTCAATTTTAGGCTGTAAATTTATTACCGAACTTCGGTATTCCTCACTAATTTTTCGAAACCAACGCCGTTTGGCGTTTAAAATCGTGCTTGTATGTACTGTAAATGTCCGTGATTTGAATGTATGCTTGCATCAAGTTAGCAACGTCCAGCGAAGGACCGTGAATTTTTGCTGATAAGGAATCACTTATAGAAGCCGGATGTTAGATAATTTAACGGCAATATTTGCCGGACGTTTTACAGTAATGGTAGAGTAATTCTTCATTGCACTGTTTTCATCTGTTTACTGCCTCAATCTTCGGTGCAAGACTCACGACGTAGAACAAACAAAGGTAGGAATGAAAGCGAAATTTCTCATCTTTGTTCTAGAAAGATTATGTTTGTTGTTCGACTGGGTTTTCATCTTCATTGTCTCACGATGGTTGGACTGTTATATTTTTAGTTACAAGATTTTTAAGCTTGTTCGCGCTTCCCCCGCACTGGTCGAGTTTTTTCGGTAAGAACTACCAGTTTTTTTTTTTTTTAATTAGTTCTACGAAAACTATGATAGTACCATGGACATTCCTAGTATTTGACTGCGTAAGAAAGTTAAAATGGAGAAAGCATAAGCGTTTGACGCAGTTGTGAATTTGAAGTGTTGAAATAGAAGGAGTGTGTAGAACTCACCAGAAAATTCTTTGGCACTCGACTGGCCCATATAATTTTTATAGTTTGTAAACATAAAAGGTGGAACAATTTAGTATTGCGCCGATATAGCCTAAGGCGTTTCTCTTCTTGTTTTTCTTGTGTGTTATTTAATTTAGAATATTGCAAGGGAATTTACGACGAGTTTTTTTTTTCTCTTTTTATGAATGCATAGACAATAAGTATCTGCCTAATCTAGGTTCCACCAGTATTGTTGTTTCAAAAACAACGTCGGTTTATTGTAAAAGTGAATATAGAGCCGATCTCTCGCCTCGGCAACTACTATTTCTTTAAGAGCCGATCTCTCTCCCTCAGATATTCTCCTTTAAAAGAGGACGGTGTTTGTATACATACAGGCGGTAAGACGATCTAACGAACGATGTTAGTTTGTGGAGCTGTTCCGTTCTGAATATTAATTCAGAATAACCGATGCAAAAGAAAATAAACAGAGTTCGTGACACGAACAATACAACTGATAAATGAATAAACACGTAGTAAAAAGCTAGAATCATGGAAGTGAAAAATAAACTATCCGATTCATGATAGAAATATTTTAATTGATGATAGAAAAATGATCCATCGTACAAATACTCAAGGCCGGAACATAACAGTTCTGATTGACCTTTTTCTTAATGGATATTTATATGAGAGGGTCACCTCAAAAAATGCTAAAGAAGGGGGCTAATACCGCTGAGAACTTGACAACTTTGGATTCTATGACAATTATAGATTGTGTGTGTTCGTCGAAAATCGATGAGGTGGAGCAGATTCTCTTACCCCAGTAGTCGAAAATAGCTTTTATGTCAATTTTGATCAGTGTACCCGGCAGTAGCTCAGAATGTTTTGAGGTTAATTCATTTCAGCCTAGGTCAACCCTTTTGGGTGTGAAGATAACTCTAACAATCACATAAGGAAAAATGTTTTAATTCATTCATTAACATTTGTAACATCTGAATTGGAACAATTGTCCTCTACAATCCTCAACTGATTGTTCCGAGATGGAAGCGAATCGAATAACCTGAGAAATAACATAAGTTAAATGTTTATTTTAGCCACACCACGGTTATTCAGAGAAACTGGTTGACCGCAAATCTCAATACAACGTTCGACACCGAACGATAAAGATTATTTTTCTATGGAAACGGTTCTCTGAAGCTTCTGTCAAACTCACAGTTTGGGGGCAGTTTACCAAAGACCTTTCACGATCATGGAAAATGCACCCATTTAGCGTAGCCACTGCTTAAGAAAAACGAATAACGAAAAACAATGTTTCAATTATTGACGGCGAAAAGGTTTCCTTGAAAATTTTATTGAGGGTATGTATAGTCATGTAGATATAAATATGTATATTGTTCAATGGATATTATTTTACCTTGACAAAACCCCCTTAAAATGATACTGAATTTCTGTCAATGGTGCGACTCACTTGAAACTCTAATTACCGCTTTCAGTAGTTTATAGTTAGCTTCAGTTTTTCGTATTTTCGCCGTCGGCACACTGTGTCTGAAACGTTTTATCAATATTAGAACCCGGCTGAATAAATTCCTTCCATGGAAAAGTTGTTCGGTGCTGAAAAATTCGATAACGAGACAATAGGATATTATCGAAGCTAGTTGGACTTTTATCCGGTCTTCTTTTCTCAATGCTTAATTGATATTAGCTTTTTCATTCTCTAAAGTTACACGAGAAGCAGAGATGCCTAGAGCTGGAGAAATTACGAGAGTCAGTTTCTTGAAGTAGCGCCTCTCTGTTTTGTAGTTTGTCGAGCGGTAAAGGCGGGTACTCTCCGAGCCTTTTTTTGTTTATTTGCTTTCCTTTCCTCAAATGCCCCACTGAGTTCTACCTTAGTATTCTACGTACTCAGCAAAGCTACGATTTAATCAAGTCACAAGACAGCGATATTTCATTTCCTCCCGATCGTGTTCAGCACAAGGGAGCGAGAAATCATTTCATCCTAAATGAAAGACCAGGCCCACTCATTGATCCCAACGGCAGACAAGGGTGACACGTTTAACAAGATCATTTGTCATCGAATTCCAGCATCTCGAAAATGTTAGTTGATAGCTTTTTTTTTTTTCAACGAACATAAGTTTAAAGTTTTTAATTCCGTGAGAGGCGTTTCCCTTTCCACCGATTAACTATCCTTGCAAGCGGCTTTTGGTGTAATTATCACCTCTTTGGTTTCTTAGATCTGAGACATCGTAACAGATTCCGCACTGTCTTTTGGTCGGAATTTCCTGGCCATTACAACAGTTATGAAATTGGTGTTTGTGTCAACGATAAGTGCGAGGTAATACATGTTCGAAAGTGGTGACCTTAGTCATGTTAAATATGCATCTAGAGATGGATAATTTGGCTCACATCAGACGATCTCAATTCAGGGCTTCAAGGAAAATCCATGGTTATGTGACGAGACAGTTGATTGCGCCGTTCTCACTCCCTTGAACAAAAGTAACACACACGCTTGCACGCATCCATAAAATAAGAAATATTTTCGTTAACCCACAAAGTAATTTAAAGTGTAATATTGGCATCGTGGTCTTAAACATTTATTCATGGATGAAATGCAACGGCTATAAAACAAAATATTGGGGGGTTCGCACGCAACCCCGATGACTTGGCGGATATATCGTGGAAACGCCTTTCCTACGCCTTCAAGACGAGCACCCGGTCGGATCCCGCCATCGGAAAAACTACACACGGACTAAACCCAGATATAAAGTTCACCATCTTAAAATATACTAAGAACATATCTATTGTCACCTCACTGGGTAATTTACCGATCTGCAATCATACGTTTTTGCACGTCTTTGCTAAAGTCATCAATTGTAAGGCGAATCCGACAGATGGCAGTTTACATTTCAGATTGAGAAAGAGGGATGCTGAAATCTTTTATCGGCAATAAAATGACACCAGTGGTCCTGTCAGCGCTTGATTGGGATAAAAAGTTGATGCGATTCTGCTTGATAAAAAAATTCCATTTTTTTTTATCTTTTTCGGCCATCAAAAAAATTCTTTTTAGGATAAACATGATTAGTAGATCACCATAGACTTATAGAAAAGTAGTTTTAATTAACTGAGCTTGGAAAGTAGAAAGGAAAACAACACATTTAAAAAAGGAGATGTCATTCTTCTTAATCATATGTTTGATTAGGGCCGGGGAGATCAAAGTGCAGCGGGCAACAAATTCTTCTGATGATCAATTAAAATCATTTTCAAGTCTCCGCATCTCGTCTGCGAGGTGTCAGGGAATGAAACTATCACTGGAACCAGGTCAGATTGCCGAACACGCCTCGTTTCCACGACACTGAAGGGCCGAAAGAACTACAAGACCTCTAAACGGATTAACGGTTGACTTTGTCTCATCGTAAATCATAAGGAACCACTCGTCTCAAGTGTTTTCAAGGGCGTTTGTCGATAGTCTCAAGATGACTTCTACGACTTGTTTCGCAGCTGTGGCTCTGTTGACAATCTCTTCCACTTTGGCTGCTTTAGCGGAAAGCGACAGGGATAGAAATAGCTCAAAGGTAAAGAGATAGACTTGGTTGTTTCTTAACTTTTTCTCTCTCTTATTTGTGTTTTGTTTTATTTAGTTTTGCAATTTGCGCATCTGCTGCACACAAACTCATTATTTAAATGACCTCATATGCTGAACAAATGGAGTTTTCTTGTTGTTAGATTGACTAAGATGTATGCTTCGTGTGAGGCCATTGTGACGAGAGAGCAAAGCTCATACGGACCATTTTAAATAAAGAAACCGGTGTTTTGACGATAACCTATAATTTTGTTTGAATGTATAAACGTTCAGAGAAAGAGGAAAGGTTACGTTTATTACCTTGCAGTTCTTCAGTTCCTTTAAGAAATCTGACACATAGCCGTATCATTGTTAGTAGAACCGAATGCTAGCCAGAAAAACCACAAAAGATGTTTAATTACTTGCGAGCGAGCTCAAAGACCTCTCTTCGTGCGTGTTCGTGTGTAAAGCCATAAAGAACCGAATCATTAGCCACAAAAATTAGTCTGTCGGATTGTTATAAATGTTTGCACAGTAGAACAAAGAATATTCTCTTGAGACATTACGTTGGCGGGCGTGATGAGCTATTTTTAATGCAGCACTCGAGAACCCTTTTATCAGGCTTTCATGCACTTTCTAAGTGGCCCTTAAGATTGTCTATTTTTGTGGAAAGTTTATCAACCTGAAGTGCCATAAGCTTCCTGGCTGTCTCTTTTGGATCATGATTGTTGAGCGACGAAAATCAGTGCTTCAAAACTCATTAATACTACTTTTTACTTCTATGTCAAGGAATCAATTTCAATTTAGCAGTCAGTTTACTTTGGCGAGAGTAAGATGCGTCAAAATCTATGAAATAGAGTAACTATCTCAAATAATAGTTCGAAATTAATTTTTCATGATTCTCATCTGATCCTTCAAAGCTTTACGTTACGATTGAATCGGTCTTCGTACTGATCAGCGTCAATGGACTCCGCTAGCGTACTTGACATACTTCTCATACCTTCAAAATCGTCAATTCAATCGATACGCCCATTGGTTTACCGTCTGGAAGTTCAAACTTTTCTCGATGGTTAAGAAAGACGAAACAAAACTCTTTCGAAGAATTTCGACGACTATACTAACTACAAATTTAATCAGTAGTGGGGTTTTTTTTTGGGAGGGGTGGGAGGAGGGGTTGGGGGAGGACTGCACAAATAGAGAGAAATTCTGACAAAATTTCAAATATTTTCAAACCATTAACAACTCTATGTATTGTTTATGACTTACACAACTGTTTCTTTTTCGTTAATATTTAGAAAAAAAAAGTCAAATGGGAATCAGGCAAATTGTTGTTACTTCCTTACTTTTATTTTTGCGATTGTTTCATGTTATAGTTGATTTTTTAAGGGAAACATCCAGCACTGTAACAAATGGTCCTCAAAGGTATGAAATATCCTGTAAACTCAAAATGTTTGTACTAAGATCGGAAGCGAGCATCAACCGTGCGAAAGAAAAAAATAACAGGATCGTTGACTCCCGATCTGACTCGAATCGTGATTACGGTTCGAATCATCAGGAGATGAGAATGACTGACCGGAAATAAGGACTAAAACGGCGGTCGCTGTGCATTTGAATCAAATTTCATCGCGGTGTAAAGCAGTCTGGTGAAAAAGGAACTTTTTTCAGAGGAGCTTTTTGAAAACGAGCTGTTGTTTAATTGCATCTTAGTGCAAGGAAACTTCAACTGGAATGGCAGTCGTTTCGAATGATGCTAAAAAAAAAGGAAAAAAGATGTGAAATTTGCATTTGTGAAAGTAAAAAAAGCAAGTTCTAATCATCAATACATCTAAATCTTATAGCTCTATTTCTTTATTTTTTTTGTGTCGGGCCCTAATACAAAAATAAAATTAAAAGAAGTGGTGTCTTAACAATTCGCCCCCTGTTCCGGGGCTATTCAAATGAGCCTTTGGTCGCAAATTTATGCAACACTTTTTTCGGGCGAAACCTTATATTTTGACCTTAAGATCATCCAAAAAGTTCTTTTAATAGTTAAAGTTGTAAAAGTTTTATGCTTCGCGATATTTTCTTTTTTATTCTAAATAATAGTCTCTTTCTACAACATTTTTTTGTGGATGTTGGATGGCAACTTATTCCAGCGCTAGATGTTCTTTCTAAAGATGTGACATTCTCATTTTGGTGTAAGTTCAACCATCCTGTAACATTTTTGGTGTAAAAAATTATTTGCCTTAAGGAGTGAGAACCGTTCAGTGAACCCTAAAGGGATACCACTTGTAATGTAATTCATAAAATGTTTAGGCAAAATCAATTAACAATTGGTTCATACGTCAGCGTGCATTCATCGCGAGATATGAAGCACTTGGGAAGTTTGGAGAGCCCTGAAGAAGCTAGAGTTGCTCTCGGCTACACCTCGAGCAACTCTTACACATCTTTCGTGCTCTCCAAACTTCCCAAGTGCTTCATATCTCGATGAACGCACAGCTGACGTATGAACCAATTGTTTTATAACATTTTCAACGCTGTAGTTTATGTATAAAGGGCAGAAATTCGCTTTCCTACGCTTCAATGCGTTGTTTATTTTGTTTCGGAAAAGTATTTTGCCATGCTTCAATGATCTTATCTCAGATTGGTCAAAATTTGATTCATGCGTGGAAATGAAGTTAGAGTTTCGAAATGAGATGAAACCGTTGATTGTTTTGTTTTCCCTTTCTCTGGGTTCTTTCTCGGGAGTTAAAAAATCCCTTCTCAAAGAAAAAGTAGGCAGATCTTCATTGGCTTGTTCGCTTGTTGCTATGTCTAGTTTAACTTTTTTGCGGAAGTTTTTCCCGTTTTTCAATGAAAAATGCTGAAGTCACTCGCGAGAAAAAAAATTTTTCGCGAGGCATTTGTTTGCTGACGTCAGCAGCGGGCACAATAGAAAATTGAAGCACGCTCGCGCTATTGAATTTGATTGCACGAATTTTCAAGCTATGTTATAATGCTAGTTAATAATAAGAAAGCCGAATGAATATGGTGTGATATTTGGTATCAGCTATTCCAAAAAGTGGTGTGTTTGACTTTCGATGTGTTCTCGTGCAAGATGCTATATCGTCCGTTGTCTCTCTCCACTAAGGAATATAGATGAATGTCAGGGAACTGTCAGACGAAATACCCACGTTCGGGATGCCTAACGAAATACCTTAATTAGAGTAGCCTGCTATGGACAAGCATCCTATCCAAGAGAATCGAATGCCTCTCGCGAGTCATGCTACTAAAATGGGGGACCTTAATGTAAAAAATTTTTTACAAACGGTTTGTCAGTCAATGGTGGTACTCTTTTGAATTTTTCATCAACAAATAACTCCAACTCTTAATTTCACTTTCCACCTAACTTTTGACGTAGCCGACGAGAAACAAGTGAGGATAGGCTTCAGGTCCCTATAAGTTAATAAATGGTATGATGTATAAATGACATGTGCTTAAATCATTGCCAGAACGTTGTTACTTTTATCTCTTTTCACAGGCAAGAAGTGATATCACAGAACTCGGCTCGATTAGGAAGAAGACTTTACAATGCCGAGAGGAAAGAGACTGTCAAAAGGGCGAGGTATGCCATACAATTCTAAATGTTTGCTTTGTTATGCCTCAAGAGAAAAGCAGAATGAAACTGAAGGTGGAAAAAAAGCCAACAATCCCTTGCAAAAGTGACAAGAATTGTAGCAAAAGTCAGTCTTGCCACGCCCTTTTTGGATGTGTGGATAATCTTCCTGTTCCTGCAGTCACGACTTCACCCCAGATAAGCGTGCCTAAGTGCAAAAACAGTGCTGAATGCCCTGATGGCCAATATTGCCACGACTTCTTCAACATGTGTCTACCAAACTTCACAATGTTCTTCGAAACAACGGCTTCTACGCCACGTGCTGGATGCAAAAGTGACTCAGACTGTGAAAACCAGGGAGATTTCTGTCATAACTTGACCAGGTTGTGCCTTCCATTACCCACAACCGCCATAACCTCCTCTCCTCAAAAAAGCGCATATGCCTGTAATTCCCATGCAGA
This sequence comes from Stylophora pistillata, assembly GCF_964205215.1. NCBI lineage: Eukaryota > Metazoa > Cnidaria > Anthozoa > Scleractinia > Pocilloporidae > Stylophora > Stylophora pistillata. The sequence continues at coordinate 10,222,290 of NC_142521.1, read as the reverse complement.
TTGTAAAATGACCGAGTTCTGTCATTTTCTCATCGGAATGCGGAGTCGAGATAAATCCGGAGGCCTTGGGCCGTACAATAACTTAAAGTCTGCCCTCGGGGTATGCATTGCCCGAGCTTTAAAGGATGTTCCTGATGATCCAAGTCCATTGTCTTCAAATTGCAGTCATGCCGCAGATTGCGGAAAGGGAAGGTGTTGCTTAAAGGATTTAGGGTTATGTGTGGGCTACCGCTTGCCTGGAGAGCTTTGTGTTGCAGAGGTAAGTTCCGATTTTTCTGCGTTTTCATGAAAGAAAGCGATTCTACGTTTGACTTATGCGGCCATTCTATTTATCATCTTTCCCAAATAATAAACTCTTACGACATTTCACATGCGTTTTATCACACGTTTTCATTGACTTTTGTTCCTTTTCTATGCAATGATGTCCTACCAATTTGCCGCGGAAGAGGCCATCCCTTTCTTTTTGAGTTGAAAGTAATAAGTTTCAGCCGCTTGGAAATTTAAAACAGTTGAATAGAGCAGAAAGTTTGGTTTGGCACCTTTTCCCTCCAAACACCTTTGTGTTTGTTAGCTTTCTGGGCATCCTTGATTGTCAGACCTTCCTTCACGTTTGTTTTCCTCCAGGACGTCTCATTTGCCTTTTCCTGCCCGTGCCTTCAAGGTTTTACGTGCATCAGCAGGAGACGCCCCATGCGACTCAGGAGGCTGGAGAGAAAGCTTAAACTGCCTAAAGAAGTAGTGAAGAAGCTGAGCTTACAGTTTCATAAAACAAATGAATTTAGGGTTGGCAAATGTCAGCTTATTTCTGATTGAGGTGTGGAAGCTCTCCTTAATACCCAGCATGGGCTAGTTCGAGATCACATTTTCTAAGTAACGATGATGGTTCTATGAGAGAGGTTTACAGCCATGCCAGATCATGCTGATCTGGCATGAATAGACTTATGTGTAGTAAATAAAAAGTTATTCAATTTTTTCAGGAGCTATATTACTAGTATGCGTATTGTACAAAATCGATCGTTTGCCTTAGATGATTGACAATTTTTTTGTAAATAACTGAGGTGTTATCATAATGACTCAGACAATTAAAGGGAAACGTTAAATCTGGCTCAGCTCCTTAAAATGAGAAACGCTTAGGAGCATCTTTTTTGTTAAATCGTCTCGCTGCACTTTCTGCAGATCTGTTACTCTCAAGCTCCATGTCATGTTTGTAATTGTCATTTATTATGGTGATCTATATTAGCTTCAGCATACCATTCAATGAGTTCGATGTCATCTACACAGACGACATCAAGCGTTATAGGTTAAGTTTCTCTTTTGTCTTCATTGTTGTATCCAAAGAAATAAGATGTAGCGAATGGAAATAGTATCGTGATTATTCTCAAGAATTAATAAATTGATTAACTTATAATTGAATAAATATTTTTAATGAAAAACGGCCCAAGGAGATGTAGTACAAGTGTGAAGGGAACACGAACTGATGTAGGTCGTATTCGTTATTTTTTTTTTTTTTTCGGTAAGAAATTGTCTCAAGTACGCCTTAGCGCGGTCGAAAAGAAAACAGATCATGGCCGATTAATAGATTTTAATAGTTAATAGATCCTAGGCTGAAGGAAAGTTTCAATTAATCTTTGATGCGATTAAACGATCTCGCTGTATAGGTTGAAGCAGTGAAATAAATGATTCTAGACATTCAAAAAGTTCTGATGTGTCTTGGACAGGAGCAACGTCTCTTACACAGTTTCTTGCAAGTAAAGCCAAGAGCCCACACTTAAAGGGCTGTATGGAGGTTATAGAAGCATGAATGACGCAAACTAAGGTTCTATGAGGCGACTTGGTAAATCTTGTTCGACAAGTAGTTTCTATATGTGGACCTATGTTCTGAATAACAGGTTTGATGTTTTCGGTTCAGCGCCTGCAGGGCCCAGTTGTTCGAAGGTCGTAGCGATCACCCAGGGTTAAATTTTGATATCGCTTTCCTAATCCTTTGTTCAAAAGCCCTTTTCAGACAATTTTCTCAATTCTTTTAAGAGCATGCAATCATCAAATTGTACAAAAAAAAATCATACCCAGTTTTCTTTTGAAACTTTTAGGTCTGATACCAGATTTTACACTAACCCTGATTCATCTTAAACCATCTTTGAACAACCCGCCCCTGCCGGACTCTAGATGAAGAAATTGCTGGGATAAAGTGGTCCACATGTTTTGTTAGCAAAATGGTGTAGAAGTTGGCGAATTGATCTCAGCTGGTTCACGGAATACTCAATGGAAGGACTCATCCTCAGTTGTAATTCATGATAGCCTCTTGAACTGTGAAAGGCATTTTGGAAAACAAATCTGATCGGGAACTCACCAAATATCACGCTCTGTGTTACCCAATTAGGGATAAACCCTTATCTAGGCATGGGCCAAGGAACAAAGATAACAGCAAACAATGGAAGCAAGCGTTCCGTAGTAATTTTTTTTTTGACTTACTTGTTATAAAGAAAAGAGGATAAACTCAAGGAAGCTTATGTGGTTGGATCGTGAGTTCGATGGTATTTATTTTAAAGCGCACGTTAGTGCAAAGGGGAAATCGTAATCTGGATAAAATACGTTGTTGAAGGAGACATTTGCTTGTAAGGGACAATGGCATATGAAAAGAGATATGTCTCCAGTTTTAGGTTAGATGAAAAGAGATAAAGATTTCACGGTATTCCGTTAATTGCTTTGGCATTGGCAACCTTAGCATTCAAACCAAATATAGGGTTATCATCAAAACAAATGATATTTCACCCTTAGTGATTTACGGTTACCTTTTTTAGAAATGTTTACTGAAATTAGATGAAGGATGTTTTGCAAGTTTTGCAGTCAGGCGACTTAGTGGAGCCACCTTGATATTAATGAGATCTACTTCGGAAACACCTACAGCATATTGCAAATGTTTCGAATAAAAGCTGATAAGCATTCATGACAATTTCCTTAGTGTGACCGATTTTTGATTCAAGGTTAAAACCATCGACAACCAAAGAAAGACATCTTATTTACATCGTTATTTTCTTGGCACCTAGATGCGGAACACTTAGACCGACAATACTCACGATGTGCTACTTAGGGCAAAAAATGTCGCCCCAATTTACGTTTATTCAAATGAGATCAATTGACGTTATCTGTTTCATATGTGGCTAATTAATGACATCAATCGTACATAGTTTTCCTGCTCCATATTTCAAGCTAACAAGGTTAAGTAAGAGTAAGTTATCACTTGAGTTGCAACCGTAGACTTTTTAGTTGTCCTTTGAATTCAGCTCCAGCTCAATGTGCTTTCTCCCATTCCCACCTCAAAGCCGAAAGTCTAACGGCAAACAAAGGAGGCGAAACTGCATAACAAAGAGTAATTTAACAGCTGGGAAGCTGATCAGAAACTCTGCGAACTGTTCGTTTTTCTGAAATGAATACTCTTGTAGATTGCAAAAGACACCGCGCTGACTAATTTTCTGGGCGCGTTTAGTTTCCACGACATGGAAAACCAAAGGGACAACATTGATTCACACTAAGAAAATGAAAGCTTCCATGATGAACATTTTCATTCGGCCAGTACAAGGATTTTTTTAGACGAGATTTGCTTTTCAGCTGAATGGGAAACCATCTGCACGTTTTTCCACAAGTTACAAACAGTTTAGCCCGAAAATAGGTCTGCATAAGAGGTCGAGAAAAAGCTGTTGTAAGGAAATCCAAGGTCACAAAAAAACAGTGATAAAAGACAATAATTAATTGGACTTCATTTAGAAAAATGAAAAATGGATCTGTCAGATGTAGAATACTGATGCAAATATATTACAGAAAACCATGTATGCAAAAAAACCCAATCCTTTATTAGGTTCCGGCTTCCTATCTTTTGTAAATACGACATTCCTTATCTAAGAGATACTTAATTACATAATGGCTACTTAGTAAGAATGAAGAGACAATCTTTTCTAGCGGTAATTTTTCATTTCAGAATGATTTTTTAGGCTAAATACACTTTAGTACAGCGCCTATTCGAATCAGTACTTAGCCATAAGGAAAGCCTGTAAAAAGGATATGCATGACTGCATAAAGACCTGATTCATTTGGCAGGCTAATCTTGTGTCTGAACAAACAATCGTTCACGAAGCTTTAATTACATTTCGTAATTGAATTCTGGATATGCATGTGCTCCGAGGTCCTTGCCAAGAAAAATTGGCGACAGCACGGCACTGAGCAGTGATTGAAAACAATAGGAGACATATCATTTTCTTGACGATTTGATGGATTAAGGGCTGATAGTTTCGAAAGAAACTGTTTGGGGCTGTGTCGATGGGGGTAACGAAATAATTTGGATATATCAACAAAGTTGAAATGGTAAATTGGCCACCGTAACGATTACAAAAGCTGACGTTTCGAGCGTTATCCCTTCGTCGGAGCGAATAGAGGAATTGTGGGTTGTGTGTGCTTTTAAAGGCAGAAAATGGAGCTACGTTATTGATTTGATGGATTGCTTTGATAACCGGCACGCTTTAAAAAGACCGCTCGAGATTAAACTTAGAATTTCACTTAAGCTTTAAAAGCCTTCGGCCAATTTGCTTTATGAACTTAGGGACCTTTATCCTTTTTCAATTTCCTTCATAGCTTGGTGTCATACAATTTTACCTTCAAGGGATATGGAAGGTCACTACTAAAGTTAAGATAATAGATTTAATATGCTGTACACCCTTAAGACCTTTAATTTGTTATGACTTCGTCGAGATACCTTATTGATCTTCGACAAAGACCGTCGCGGCGACATCGAAAATAGCTGTTTTTCACTCAGAAACTTGGGCTGCCATGATATTCCTTTCGGTTAAAGGTGTCATGTTGATAAAACAGAGTACTTAAAATAACTGTGACACGTTTCCAGAGGATCTTTATGGCTTAAGGCTACTTAGCTTTCCACGCAATTTCCTCAAATTTAGCGGTTTAGAGTTTCCGTCGGGTTCTTTCAATGCATCGGAAAGAAAAGAAACGTGTCGACGGATTGAATGTGCTTAAAACAAAACTTTAGCCGGAAAAATCTGCTAAAGCCGACACACGATCAATGATTAAATAGCTTGGCACATTCTTTTCACTTGGACAAAACTAAGGCAACACATAGCTTCGATAACCCGAGCACATGCCGACGTGGACTAAACATTTTTTTAGCCTGCTTTAACAGACAAAATAGGATTCAGTGGCGACAAAGAGGCGACCATCCCATTTCTTCTAAGTAATACCATCTTAGTTACCCACAAAAACTAATGAGTAATAAATAAAGCTAATACCCCTAAGTAATTTACTTTGTAGTTAAATTTACAGAATCTCATCGGATATTCTGCGTTTTATAACTTGCACAGCATACACTTAGGCGTCTCGGCCTAACTTTAGTTAGTCATACATCACTAACCAAAAACTGTACACTTTTACTATTTGATTTCTAGTTTCAAGATGAGAGGACCTACTGGGACGTATTCCAAATGATATTAATAAAATGCCATCTCTCGACAGAAGTAACATTAAGTAATCTAACGCAGCATCTGATCTGCAATTCTTCTTTCTAGGTTCCATACATTTTTTCGCAAAGTGGTGTGGAGAGTGGGGTATTATATCAAGATCACACGCACTAGCTATAATATGTCTACTCGCATCTCTTTTACCGGATGATGTTGGATGCTTTAAGAAAAAGTTGCATATATATCATTAGAAATCAAATGAAAAGTCACTGAAAACTATCTTTGCTCCTTGTTTCCGCCGAATGTTTCTCCTACTCGTGGGTGTTAGGTCCCCAAACGTATGAAGAATAGAGAGAATCGGTATTATGTAAGTAGAACTAAATATGGGCCCTGCTTGAGGTTTTTTTTGGCTCATTTTACGCTAAGAATTATACACTTTCAGTAAAACTCGCATCTTTTCCAGCCTGATTAAGTGTCAGCGTCTTGAAAAGACGTGAATAATGATAATAATTTTTGTCAGTTGTAAGCAATATTCGGGTTACGGGTATTTCTAACTCATCGTACCCATATTGCAATGCGTTTATTTGGCACCTGAACATACTGAGCCCCAAGGAACCCAAACTGAGCCATATCCCAGCGACCTTTTAGTGGAGAGCCTTGTAAGGTAGCATAGTGGCTCTTAAGCATAACCTCGTTTTCATTATTGTCGAGTAGGCACGGCTTGTGGGCGGATGCAGGGGAGCCGACATGGAGGCCATGATCGTAGAAGCGGTATGAGTGTTTCACCTTGTTTCCCCAACATATAATCTTTCCACTAAACGTCTTGTCCTTGCGAGTGTGCTTGATGATATTCCACGTGTAGTCTACGTTGTCAAGCGTGTATTGACCCCATTCGTGATCCACAAACATCTTGTTCTTTTTGCTCGGGTTGAATGCGGCGTAGGCATCTTCGGTTGCCGTCCAGTCATTTCCGGAACCAACGAAGGTGAACCGAACAGATTTTCGACCAGAAACGAACAGCATCCGGATGATCGTGTCGTTCAGATGGACTCCAGCATCGACGTTGCTTTTAATTGACAAGTCCACCGTGTCCCTTTGGTGGATATCGTGGAACAGGTTGGCATTCATTGGGTCCGTTTTAGACCCTCGGCACATACCACCATCTCTATCAGGACAAACCCAGCTGTAGTCATGTGTAACCTTGGCAACAAGGGTCCACCCTCCTCCTGCAGTCGTCATGTCGCAGTAGGCGCGAAATGCATTCTGCTCAGGGTCTGTACCAGTTGGATTGATCCAGTACATGCCGTCACCCTGACTTTCACCTTTGAACAATATGTCGAGACAGGACTTTCTCGGTGGTGAGTTGCTAATCTCCCCCCGCAGGACAGTCTGCAGTTGTTGCCATTGTTTCCGGCTGCAGAGGAACAGATGGGCAGATGTTTTGTCGTACCTTAGTTCTCCTTCTGCTCGAGCATCACAAGATTCAGGTACAGACGATGTAAAAATGTTTTTGCAACTACTGGAACAGCTGTCTCCTTTATCACCCTGAAAGAAAATAATTGCAAAATGTTAAATTTTTAGACGGGTGCTTTTCTCGTTGCCACAAAAGAACAACACACGTCTGCGTACATTGAGAGAGACTTGATATCCCAATATCGCAGAAATGTTGGCGAAGCCGCCCCATTTTACATCACTAAAGAAAATCCTAGATATAAAGCTTCAGCCAACAGAAAAAAAAAAGGGAAAGTAAAGAAATAGGAAACGCTTGCACTGGGCGCGCCGGGAACACTATTTTCTTAATGAAAGATTGAATGTTTAAAGTCCAGACTGATACCAAGTAAATACTGGAAAGGATTTCATGAGAACTGTTTGCGGGGGGTAGACTAAAGAACCACTTATGATGAAGAAGTCTCTTTTAAAGTTATATATAATTCAATAAAGCTCTCATTCACTTAGTGCCGTGGGAGTGTAATGAATACTTTTTAATAGGCTCCTATTCATTGTCCCCTGTGACGCCAGGTGGAAGGATTACAACTGCATGTATGCAATTGTAACCCTTTTCATTCCCATGAGTGACCGTGACAAAACTTCTCCTTACGATATACAATATCAAGCGGACAAGTGATGAGAATTAAGTAAAAATTTCAATTAAGGGATGATTAATTGATGAAGTACCCAATTCCCGAACTAAAAACCATGAGAATTGCCGGTGTAGAAGACATTAAGAGGAATTGCTAATGAGATCTGGGAGGGAAAGGGTTAAAACTACGTCACTCACACCAGGTGGTTTTTGGCACAGGTGTAAGCTATTTAAGTCTGATCCATTGTTCATTTTCAAAGCCACTCTAATCTCAGATTTACTTTTTAATCTGTGTTATTCTTAATGTTGTTACGGGATTGGTCTTCATTTACCTTCGCTTGCCAATTCAACATGTTTTTTTTTTTTAAATCTTACAAAACTTTTAATTCCATATTTTACAGCTATTTGGATTTTCTTACAGAATTCTCCATGTCCACAAAGAACGCAGTGGATGACTGACTTTTCAGAAAGTTTTGAAATATTATTCTAACGCTTATTGAGAATTTAATTCCACAAAGATTACAGACAAAGGGTTTTCATAGTCATTGTGAAAATGGTAAAATTTGATCAGTGACTGAAACAAATGTTAATATTTTGCTAATTCATTTGATACGTTTGATCACAGGAAGTGAGCACATTGAAGGATCTTTGGTGACCTCCCACATTGTACTGCCCACGAAATCTTCCCTCCTTCTCTTAATGGCCTCAGTTAATAGTCTCCAAGCACTCACTACCTTTTATACAAGCTCGAATCCTTCTGTAGATATATAGGGAAACTGCTTGGTGTGTTCATTATCAACGGGCACTCTCTGAACTCTAAAATTTCTCTATCTTTCAACTTTTCTATGAACAATGATATCAAGACCAAAACATAAGATTTAATAGAGAAGAAGCTAATGGGAAGAATACGTCGACGATTCTCATTCTAACGGTTTCAACCCCAATTTATTAGATTCCAAAAGAACTAACTTCATAGAATATGAACCATGATCCTTTATTAAGATTCACTAGCCGTCCCAGCCTCCCATCCATAGATGTAATGTAGTACTTGAACCTTTCACTCGAGAGGGCCACACAAAAGGTGAAGCTAATCCGGATGTATAGTTTGTTCAGCAAATGTAAGCAATTAAATCCTTCTCGGCGAGTGAAAGCATTACCAAGTTAGCGATAGGCTTTCGTGTTCAGAAAAGAACTTACTAACTGCCTAAAAAAGCCTAGCAGAGAAAGCTACATGAGTAAAAACTGTTGAACTGTGTTGCCAGTCCTCTCCATTAAGTGCAGGAAACTCGAACATCTTCCTTCCTCGCTCGGTTTGCTCACGCTAATTAAAATTCAGATCTCAGTGGGGGATACAACATGCAAACTTTCGTTCGGTAACTAAAATGATGTATTTTCGTCCACTTCATTAGAGTAATGAGAGATATCACTCCTAAGAGCTTCTTAACCTTCAGAGGTGTTTGTATTACCCTACAGGAAAGAGCCAAACTGCCTATTGTTTCATGATTTTTGAAACACCAGTGTGGGCTGTAATCCAAGACTTCCCTTGGAAGGAAATTCCTTGAGATTCCATTCTACAAACTAATAATGATGAACGAATTAAATGGCCGTTGGCGAGTTTCTTAACTGAAGCCTGATTTAATGTTCTTGCGTTACTATCTTAAGTGGTTGAAACAGGCGGAGAATACTGAACCATCTTGGAAATCATGCTTCAATGCTTCAAACTCTGCTATCAGTAAACTATAGAAAAATAGGTCAGGCGGCGGAATGCAGCAGGAAACAGGGGAGTAAACACAGACATATCATGATATTTTTTTAACAGTCAGGACTTGTGCTCAGAGACTGACACAGTATTAAAATCTAAAACAGCTGATTGCAGTTTGATCATTTTGAAAAAGTTCGCCAAAGCACTCCAAAATTTTTGTCCACAGCTTCGTTCGTCGACAGATGGGAAAGCGAGTAGAATATTCCGAGAAAGGTCAACTCGCGCCCCTTTTCAGGCGGGGGTCAGGCACTTAGAAAGATTATATCTCACTGATAAACCTCTGAAAGTGATACGGTTGGACTCTCTTCACATTCCGACAAAGGCTTATTTTAGCAGGGCGTAAATTATTTTAAGCTTTTTTCCATGTTCTGTTAAACAATAAAACTACCCGCTTGATACAAAGCCAGAACCTCAAAACTAATGACAATTAAATCTAGACGCCATAAACGATAAAGTGTGTGCTAATGGAATTAATTCCTACCTTTTCGCCCTGGCTGCCTTTCTCGCCTTTTTCGCCTTTTTCGCCCTAGAAAAAAGATTAAACAAGAAAAGACGCAAGATGACTCTTATTTTCTTTCAAGGTTGTGGTGATATACAAGGGATTTGGTGGGTAACAGGAATCTCAGACTGCGTTACACCTCTAAGTTGCCTTCGCAGCATGAGCTAAACCAACTGTCATCATGTAGCATATCCCGCGGACAGGAAACAGAAAGGTCCGTTCTTAAAATTGTAATAAGCGATCCTAACATGATGACGGAAGGGGATGAAAAGAATTTTTTTGGCAACTTCAATGAAGTCCGCTTCCCCTGGGGCCTCTCAGAATCGGTGCCATCAAAGCATTGAGTGCGATCTCCGCCGTAAACCGTGCCAGCTTTTGGGGAAATTTCCCAATTTAACCTTAACGTTTTTTAAAAACGTTTCATGTCGCTGTGTAGCGCTTGTTGCAGCTTTTCCGCTTTATATTGGCAAGGTCAAACGCAATACATTTGCTGAAGGAAGGCCACTGAGCTATGCTTCGCTATTTGTTGATATCCGCTTACAAATCATATCACAGAACCCTTGAACGAGTGAGGTAATATGACGATTAAGGAACTAAATGAATTCCAAGCATACAATGTAAATAACAACTCGAATATAATTGCTGGATAAGCTGGGGAGCGCACGACAACAGCTATGCATAATACGCCTTATTATGACTTACCCTCTCTCCGCGCAGGCCGTTGATTCCCGACAAAAACACTTCCCCGAGCTTGATCCTCCTCGAGGATAGCACTAGATGGCCACCATGTTTTGGTTTTAGCGTTAACCTTGCTTCTCTGTTTTGCCTGGGAAGTTACATTACGTGAGGTCAGTAAAATTAGAAACGAATTATCCGATAATGAATTAGAACCTCATCAAAAGTACATCACTCTTGCACGAGATTGTTAAACCTGGCCATACGAGCTTGTAGAGGGTTACACGGGCCTCTAGGTATCAGACGCTCTTTTGTATAACTTACCCTTGGCGTTTGGTTGCCACTGAAAAATCCCACCAATAAAAGCCGATATATAGCACGGCGATTCCCTGCAGTAGCGAGACTTGCATGTTAACCACTTTACGGCAGACCTCATAACAAGTGAATGAGAGATTTAGGCTCGCAAGGTCTACACCACAAGCAGCCCACTGATTGGTCGATAGAAATGACAAGGCCCCATCACTCAATTAACGATAACTGAAGGAGTGCGGTTCGCAAACTGACATGCTGTACAATCTTTTGTTTGCGTAAATAATTAACAGCTCCATAAACACCGGAAATAGATTAATAAATGCACTGTTTGAATGCAGGCAATTTAGAGCGCATTTCATGTGGCCTTTGTACTTGGCGTATTCAAAGCTTATCCCAGCTCAATAGAAGTCTCTTGTTCGCTAATTAATAATTACATACCCAAGAATGGAGAAAATTGGCCTTTCCAAGTTGATCAAAAGATCGTTTAATTATGCAGTGTACAACCAGAGAAACTTTGACTGCAACAATTACATCAATGGAACGTACTGTTGAATTGTAAACATTTTAAAACTTTCACTGATAATAGAAAATGAATTAAAAGATTTTATCAGGTACTATGCCTCACCTTCACGATAATGGTTTATAAATGGGCTCGATTAATCACTTTACGCCAACAAAGTGTCTCAGCACTAATTACTGCCGGAAAAGCACTTTACACATCACCTTATAAAATGAATGAATGCGTACTGTAAGGGCAATTAGATTACGGCTTTTCGCTGGGTTGAAGTCAACGAACATACCGATCCAGCTATTCATGTTTGCATCAAGCAGTGATTTGCCGCATTTCTCTGATAAAAATCAAACTAAACATGATATCCAGGGTGACGCACACTGCGAAAAATAACTTGCGACAGCGGTAGTGTCTTGTAAAGTGTTATTGTTTGAATATCTGCTTTATCGCCTCGAGTACTGCGCACCGCCCCATTATCCAGTTCTCATTAGATTCAAGAGAAACTCTGACACATTTCCGGAGCAGGTGACCTCCCGTGTGATTACTCAGTTCGAGAAAGAGTGATTACGAAATGTTTTCACATTTGAACACTTCCATAGTCCCTAACTCTTCCAAAGCGACCTTTTTTAAAATGATTTACAATTATTCTTTTTGTTTCGAGCTAAAACTAAGTGTTATCTTTACCGTGAAAGACTGGCTCCAAAATACCCCTACATTTGACGCAGTGACTACGATAGCACAAGGTAAATTAGCAGCCTTTTAGGCGGAAAAAAATTGACACGTACGACTTACTATTATGGTAACTGAAGTGTTTTTTTTTCTAGTTGACGGTGAAATGTAGGTTAGGAGTCTTTTTCTTATCTTAAACTCATTCGTTTTCGTTTGTTTTGTTAAATTTTTTAAGGTCGACACCCAAAGTACTTTTATGTTTGATAAGTTTAGTGCACGGCATTATTCTTATTCAAATTCTCGACAGAAATATTTCCAACGTGATGACCTTTGTTTTGAACTACATATGATACTCAACAACAGCCTTTGAGAAGGTTACCGACTCAATAGCGTCTATTCTAAGTGGTCTCTGGTACGTTTTTCACACTATAAGATGCGCACGAGTTTCAGACCGGACCACGGCAGACTGAAAACCAGCGCCTATCGCACCTTCACGAGTACATCCTGAATGGGTAATTAAAAAAAGAAAAGAAGAAAGCTTAAATCTCAAGTACACCCCATTCAATGAATTCAGTCTTAGAATGAATGCATGAAACGTCTGAAGAGTTTACATTTCACGGTGAATTATGTAAGAATACAAAGGGTAGAAAATAGCCCAACGATGATATATTTATTTTCTTTATTGAGTTTTTGTGGCTTACTCACCTGTGGCTGTTAGTGATATTTATTATTTTACACTGATGTCTCAATTGAGCCCTTAGGATATGTTCAGGTTAGATTTGCTTCGTAATACTCTGAGTTTATTTTAGAAAACTACCTCACCCCACAACCCGGCAATCAGATGCAATACTACAACTGATATTTGTGACTTGCGTTTTCTTGCCATTCAAGTAGTTGACTTTTTTATTCATTGTAAGAGTTCTCGTTTATAGAGGCACGTTCTGCCTAATAAACTTCTTACCACACGACAGCCGCTCACAGCCTAAACATACGGTTTTGGCTTTCGCCTTACGGCCCCTATCAAGACATAGCCGCCTATTGCATGCATCAACGGCAGCCGCCGATGGAAAAAGTTATTACAATCCCTAACTTCCCTTTGTTCTTAGCTGTCGTATTAACTGTTGCTTGATCTTACGACACTTAATGAAGTGTGTTCAATGACATCATCACTTGTAAGTCACGGAGGTCACAGACCCTTCTTTTCTCCACCGTCTCAGACAGAAACAGACATTGTAAAGTTTCAGACTGGACGTAAGAGCACTTCTCAAGAAATTTTCATTTTTCTGCATAGTTGCACGCTAACTGGGTTATGTATAGTTCTGCATAGTTGCACGCTAACTGGGTTATGTAATTCTAGCCTAGGAAAGAATTTTCCTGTTGTAACTTAAAATTAGCGGGCTGAAAATGCTGAGTAGCTCTTTTTTGTCTTGCATCTTGAAAAATTAAGAATTTTTTTTAGCTTGCATCTGCAATTTGTCGTGGTCTTCTTCATTTCGAAACATATTTAATCATTCTTGTTTTATCAGTTGGCCTCCCATGTGTTTTATCAAATGTCGTGATCAAGCTCCTTAAGCAAGTAGGAACCACGGTATTTTTTTTCTGCTCTTAGGAGCGGCTTCCTTGACAGCTAAGAGAGTCTCTGCGGAGGCGTATAACGTCATAGTAACGAGGGAGAGTAAAAATCACTTTTACTCTTTAATTACTATGACGTTAGTAATGGATGCTGTGTTTGTGTCTGTGTGTGTCTCTCTATCTCTTATTTTTATTACCACTACAGTATTCGGCAAAATTTCATCATGCATATCTTTAGAGACATTAAATTCGAAATTCATGATCATTGTTACATACTGACAAAAGACACAACAGCGTCAGTGCAGGTGATCGCATTCTTACCTCGCATGATCTTTGATATTGAGATATACTTCAATTCAAAGCTTTTGTGTGTGTTTCTTTTGTTGTTCAATTTTAGGCACTGTTGGTCAGTAGAAAGATTGTTCAAGATTTATGAATCAGTAGCTCAAGGTCAAGATGGTTTTTTTTGACTGGGTTGGTGTACAGTTGTAAGAGAAGAAGGATTATAAAAGCCAGGAGAAATCGGTTTATCTTAAGTGTAAGGATGTTCGCCTGAGTGATGTAAAACAAAGAACTCAAAGTTGTTGAAACCGCAATAGATCCCAGGAAAATACTTGAGGCAGAAAAAAAAAATAGTTTTCTACACCAAATCGGCGACGCAGCAGTTAAGGTTGGGAGTTGTGTGACCGTTCACGACCTTTCGACTTGTGGTGCACATCGAGACTATATGAATCAAAGTAATGTATCCATTAGTCAGTGAATTCGACGCAATTGAAATTCTGTGCTCGATGAAGTTCAAAGAACTACAACGATGAAACTTGTCGTGTCCCACAGTATATTTGTGCACGATCCTCGCAGTGAAGAGCACTATTTAAGCAATAGTGAAAATCAGACCTGAAAAAATTCAGGCCTGTACGCGATTCGAACCACTGACCTCTGCGATACTAGTGCAGCGCTCTACCAATAGCCCATTTCCGAATTACCCTTAGCCTCTTTTTCAAAACGAGGCCTGGTGCTCAACCATTCTTGTGAAAACGAGTTTAATTTGCATGTGAATGAAAACTTTTTATCATATGAAAGGATGAGCACCAGGACTCGTTTTTAAAATGAGGCCAAGGGTAATTCGGAAATGGGCTATTGAGCTAACAAGCAAACTCGGAACAGGTCATCAAATTAGTCCGACATAAACCCGTACGATGATAAATCAAGCACAATGAATATGTGAAATTCATACATCTGAACTACATTTGTGCACGATCCTCGCAGTAAAGAGCACTATTTAAGCAATAGTGAAAATCAGACCTGAAAAAATTCAGGCCTGTACCGGGAACGACCTGTAGTTGAAGAGTTTGAGACTAACACAGGTTTGTACTGAGTTTCAAATATGATAAGTTTATAAATAAATCTCTCTGAATGTCAAACTGACTACTTCTTATCAGTTTGGACGTTAACTCACAAAAATTAAGTACAACCACAACTTTATTAAAGTGTTTTTGTGATCAAGTTAGACTGTGTTATATTGATGTGGAAATCGCAAGGTGGCACGATCAGGTGAAGAAGATTTAAGGATTAAGGAAGGAGACTGGGGAGAGACTTCGCGCGTGCCAAACTTTCGCGATTTACGCTATGTTAAACTTTAACCTTTTCGAGGCGTTTCCTCTTGGTTTTTAAACACAGTTTTTAAGCAGAAATTCGTCAAATAAGATAGGGCTTTTCTGCAGCTTTCTTAGACCTGTACAGCGAATATTTCCTAAGTTCTGCTCTTCTGAGTTCATTTAGTTGTTTCACGGGCCCGCTCGTTTTTCCACCTCTATTTGGCAAAAAAGGAGACAATTTTGTGTCCAATTATTCCCCCTTCTTCTTCGCAAATCGTAATTTAGTTTCATAAATGCAAGGCGAGTCGTAATAGAGATATCATGCGCTTGAATACTGTATTTTGTTTTCAAATCATTCAACATAAAAAACGCTGTTGAATGTTCTCCTGGGTAGACACAGGGGAATTTGTTGGCGAGCTATTAGACAGTCTCGCATCGCTGTTGTCTAAAAAGGGTTTTTTGTTCTCAATTCTGGACCACCTAACAGGGAAAAGCTTCTTTTACGCCCACTTCAGACTGACAGCGAATTAACCATAATTGTTAGATTAACATCAATGAACCAGACAAAGTGCCTTATGAGTAAAAATAGCAACACCAATAAAACTTTCAAAACTAAGTAACTGCAGCGGAAATCATGCCATAAAATTGTTAGATGTAAAAATAATTGAGCTTTGCTCAGGTGCCAAAAATCATGGTTTATAGTTACATTAATGTAAACAAAAAAGTTGCTCGCCACTAGGTTTGAACTGATTTAAACCTGCTTTGGTCTGATACCCTTGAGGGGGAACATCTAACATCCCAACTTAAACTCCAAAGTGCTTGTTATCAATCATATCTGTGGTTGCCCTATAACTAAATTTATACTCCTGTGTGTAGAACAAAATTATAGGGAAGTTAACAATGACGCAAATTGTGTGGTCTACGGAACGACCAAGGACCATCTCGCAAATTGGCAATCGAGTAACTGCACGGAATTGGTGAACGAAATACGTCGAAATACGTTTCGTCTTGAGTTAAACGCATAAATGTAAAGTAGTTGATAGCATTAACACTGTTTCACTCTTGATCATACGATAAAAATTTTAGGTTTAGCCTTCTTTTATTTGTTCTGAATATTAAGAATACGTGACTGGGGAATTCAAACTGTTCCTAATTGAATGAAATTAGGAGATTTTTCAGGATAAGCCCTTGGTCTCATGGGGCGACTCGTGCTCAAAAAAATTAAACTTTAAAGCTCGAAATATCCAGAAGAAGTGGCGTACAAGGAGAGCTTTTTTTTTTTTTTTTTTTTTATCTGATAAAGGTAGCAATTTCTTCCTCTCAGGTAACAGTTGTGTCACGATAACGTTAGTGAGTAGATTAATGAAATTATGGAAAACAATGGATATTTGTTGGCCTAAGCCTGTAGAGTTCCTGCTAATCCCTAGACTGATAAGAGAGATCAAAATCTCAGCTTAATACATTAAAGTTTAATATTTTCAAACTTGATATACCGTCCACTGAAAGATGGATTTAGAAGCTTGAGACACATCTTCTCTGTCAGTAATGGTTCCACCTTTATTTCAGCTTAATTCAACGCAGCTCCTACCTAGCATGGTCTTTAGCTTTACAAAGGGCACAAAATCAAACCATTTCATTTTAAAGAAAGCTGTGTTTCGGTTTGTCATGTGCGCAGGTTAAAAGAGCAACTCTGAGTCCCTCCAAAGAAATCAACCACAGAGCCACATAGAACTTAACAGTGCGAAAAGCAGTTCATATTAGATAGACATCCTGCTTACTGCTAAATTCAGCGATTTCTGCAGAGGCAGTTTTGTGTATGATATCATTGGTGGCACACTTCCTCTCAAAACCTTCTATATGGGCCCACCCCGGAATAAGGGCCACACAGTATGATGCACTGTCTGCGTAACACACATGTCTTTTCATTCCTTTCGTGAGGGACCATCAGTACACCAAGCCCTTATGACAACTACCCCAGTAAGTGAGCGACGTTTTCGAGCTCTTTCTTGAGGGCTTCACTCTCATAACCATTGTAGGATAAGACAAGATAAGTCTGTTATTTTGCCGTCTAATCTCCGGATAAGCTCCGGCTAAGACAGAAAAGAAAATAGATTACGAATTGCTAAGCTTAGGTTGGTTCTCTAGCTTAGACAGCTGACCGTAAGTAAAAAGCTCTTGACATTAAATTTCCAACCCACGTTTTCAGACTACAATTTTTGAGAGTCAAGAACTTTTCAGATCTTTTTAATAAGATTACTTTAATCCTGTAATAAAATGTGTTTTCATTTAGATCGTAACTATTGTGGGATTCTTAGGTGTATTATTTTTTTAAGCTTTCCGGCGAGAAACATTTTTTGAATGTTTTCTAGAGGTTTAGACAACAGGTCTGGTAGCGACTTAAGGAGAAACAAAACGTGGAATCTTATTAAGGTTTCCTGTTTTCTTGTTGATAATATATTAAGATAAACATTTATTCATTTTTATCCATTTATTCCTCGAGTTGTTTACTCAGTATCATACTTAAGCATTCATCTTATTTGATTGGTTTATGTATTTATCTTAGTATTTTATTGACAATCAGTGTGACACGATGAATATATACTGATTCTTGTCAATAAAGACTATCTTCAGTCGCTGGATCCAACCTTGAGATACAGGCACGGCAGTCATTTGAAAAAAATTTGAATCGGCTCAGTTGAACGAATGACTTCATAAATTAACAATTTTATGATAGCTAGTAAATTTGTGTCATCAATTTGAAATAGCTTATAGTGGTTTATATTTTCCTCGTGTACACTTATGACTTATGTTTACCCATCGAGGCGTAACAGACAAAATTTTACTACAACATTCAATTAAACTAATTCGTTGAGACTTTCGAAAAACAACAGTTAGTTAATGGGTCAGCCGTTCTTTTATAAAGATATGAAGCACTTGGGAAATTAAAGGAGTACTAGAAAAGCTCAGGCCTGGAGCCCTCTATCCCTTCTTTCGTGCTCTTTGAACTTCCCGCGTGCTTTACATCTCGCGAAAGGCCCTCTGACGCATGGCACAATTGTTAATTTTCAACTGTCGTTGTTGCAGCTTGTCCCAGCAGCAGAGGTTCCCGCCAAACTAAGCCCCTTTGTATCCCGCTCTGTGACGTTATCTATTTTACTTTTAAACATACAGAGGAAATTATTTAATTTTTATCCGTCCGTAGATTTTGAAACTGGCCGGTACGGTTTCAGGATGACTCCTCATGATCACTTCCCTTATGACTTCTCTTAATTGAGTTATGGGCCACACTGACACAACTGGCCTGGGGCCCGTTTCTCGAAGGTCCCGGTAACTTAACGGACCTGTGAAGCTGTTATGTTTTCTTTTAAGATGGGGATTTCAAAAGTTTTGAAAATGATACAATAAAACTATCAGCTAAAGTAACAAAAAGGACTTATTTTGGGTGCCAGAACCTGCTTCCCCATCCTTTAAGTTTTGATTTTAAAACATGGCTTCGGGCCCGTTAAGTTACCGAGACTTTCGAGAAACGGGCCCCTGGCTTTTCATTGAAAAGTGCCTGTAGTATCGCAGTATGGTTGGGTGAAACAGAAAAGGCGTAATTTGGATCAGTATAAAAGTCTGGCCACAGACCTACATTTAAGCTTATACTGAAATCACTCGCCCTCCGTTCGTAAATAATAAGCTTCCTTCGTGTTCTCTCCACATCCCAAGAGACTTGATCACGTGTTATAGAGACAGGAAAAAATGCGTCCTTTTTGCTTTTATGACATAACTAGTTACATGCGAGCTCTAATAACCCGATAAAGCATCCACCTGGAAACTGATTTGAACAATCAGACGATTCGTACTATATTAATTTATGTTATAAACTTGAACGTGACGTGGAGCGTCCCTCTCCGCTTGCTGTAAATTCTTTTGTTTGCCGTAGCTCACGCTTCTCCCGCTTACTAGAGCCTCATACTCCGGCTGATTAGCTCGTCAAGATTAATCACAGGATCAAGGTTTATGGATGTTATTTCTTTTATTCTAAATTACCATTCTGGGGCAGCAGACCCTCTTATTCACGGAGGAGCTTCCAACTTCCGAGTCCGCTTTCCAGCCACCGTGGTAGTTTGCGTATTCTTTCATGATAATTTTCATTTTCTAGAAGTTTCCTTGTCTTGGCCAAACGTGATCGCTGGAGTCACGTTAGACATCGTAGTGAATCATCACGTCATTTGCTTTCCGGTGAACTCTTCTATTCTAACATACCAGAATTGCTATCTTAAGGAAAAAATTAACCGAAAAAATTACAAACCTAAAGTGTTTTTAATGTCGCCAAAACTTGTGTCCGGCTGTACACAGTTGTGGTGAAGTCTATAGTATGATCGTTGCACTACGTGAAACAGAGAACTTATTTATTTCACAGTAGGTGGTTTATCCCTGAATTCATATGACATTCAGCGGACTCTAAAGAGATAAGAGAGAGAGTTTCTACCACAGGAATTATTTGTCAGCAGTTGGCAAAGAGTTAATTTGGAGTCCAAAATATTTTTTCTACGGTACGTACAGCAATGTTTGGTCAGATTTTGATTTTAATTGCGCTGATTTTTGCTTTACGTTTATGAGCGAAGTAGGAGGTAAGTTTACAAAAATGGCAATTGGTAAGGAATGGAGAAGTTTAGTACTTTCACTCGTTTGTGCAGTGGTCAATATGGGAATATTTTCATTTGTTGTGAGTAGAAGCTTTTTACTTTTGTTCGGATCCATGTAAGGATCAGAGGATGATTTTTGACGATTGCGTCTCCACCAGTCTTTTTCTTTTCCTTTTTTTATAACTGAAGATTCAAGATAATAAGTTATCGCTTGAGTTGTCCGTTCGTCTAATTTGCCCATCCCCATTTCTTTATCGCTTGAATTAGGAAAACAGACCCTTTCCTTTTTTTATAACTGAAGATTCAAGATAATAAGTTATCGCTTAAGTTGTCCGTTCGTCTAATTTGCCCATCCCCATTTCTTTATCCCTTGAATTAGGAAAACGGACCCTTTCTTTCTTACTGCTCTGTATAAAAAAAGAAGAAGAAGAAAAAAAAAAACTGAAAGAAAGAAAACAAACCGATTAATTTTCGTTAATGACTCTTGGACTTTCTTTAACACACACAGCCACGCACGCCTGACATCTATTGCGGCCTGTTTACTTACCTCAGCTGACATCCATGAGACCTATGCGACCATCAAAGTATGCAATGCTCAGCTGATGGTCATGAAGAACAAAAACTCAAAGCTTGTAAAATTGAGACGGCCTTACCTATAAAGAGGAAGAAAACTAATCATCGATCGGTAATGAAATAATGCTACATAAAATGACTCAATCACACCCCTTCGATGTCATTCATTATCTAAATCACTCACTTGTAGCGTCTAAAAACGGTCATTAGTGTCAAAACTCGGTCACTAGCGTCTAAAATTGGACATTAGTGTCCAATATCGGACATTGGTGTCCAAAATCGGACAATAGTCTCGAAAATCGGTCAGCAGTGTCTAAAATCGACTTGTGGAAAGTTGACAGGAGTCCTGATATTTCTGTTGTTTTGAATTTAAAGATGCTACAGTGAGTGTGAATAATGTAGTAGACAAAGAATGTCTGTTGTTTGTTGATATTAAATAATGGTATTATTTCATTTTACCTCCTTGTGTTTATTTGTTCAGAACTGTGACCCTTTCTTCACTTTCAGAATTTCGAGAAGCTAGCATGCCTAGGAACGGGGCGCTTGTTCTCATTTCTTTATTTTTCCTACTTCTTCTCGACGTCGAAGGCCTCTGTCCTCTGTCCACGCAATGTTTTGGAAACGGTGACTACAACGCGAAAACACAGAGCTGTAAATGCTACTCTCGACGGAGAATCGGAAGTTTCACGGGAGAGTGTTGCGAAAGCGTCGATTGCAAGCCTAACGCGACCTGTCTACACGGTTTCTGCGGAGTTGATGGTTTGAAATGCGAGCGTTGCCTGACCGGGTGGACTGGACCCAATTGCGAGAAAGTAGACTCCTGTTTTCCTTGGTTTCACTGTGTGCATGGGTCTTGCAATAAATCCCGAATGAAGTGCGAATGTGAACCTGGCTGGGTGGGTGACCAGTGTGATCGCTCCTTGTGTGCAGTGAACTGTATTTATGGCGCATGCCCAAACGATCCCAAGAAGTGCGAGTGCTATGAGAACTATCATAGTCCCGAAACTGGATGTGACAGGTATTATTTATAAGAAATTGATACGCTTTGAAGACTAATGATGTGGGTTATGTATTAGAATACAATAATTTTTTTTTAGGTAATTGTTTTTTTTTTAAAAGTTACAGTGTTCAGTTGAAATCAGGAGAGCTGACTGTTATTGACTTCGGTGACGGGAAATAAGGATGCTACTCTCATAATGACAGAATAGTTTTTTTACAAACAAAAAGCTAATTCAAACTATCACAGCATGAGATAGTAACGACCCAATCACCAAAGCAGCAGCAGTTTACTATTTGGAAACTAAATAAGTGTCCAGAGCCAATCTTTCAGTCAATCAATCAGTCATTCAGTATAACATTTTGGAGCTACATATAAAACTGAGAAAAACTTGACAGCAGTTTAGTATTGAGGCCTATACCTTGATTTTCTCTTCTGTTTCTTCAATTTTTTTTTTTTTTACCATAGACAGAATAGGATGAGACATGCGTTTTTTTTGTGTGTGTGTTCATAGGTCTTTCTGTGCGAAGGACTGGGACTGTAAGAATGGAGGATATTGTATCGACCTTCACCATTGTGTTTGTCCGCCTCATTATACAGGTCAGACAATCGCTTATGATTACCCTAAGCGGGGAAATGCTTTAGTGTTTGGAAAAAGAAACTTTGGGATTAACCTTCAATAAAATCAATTCAGTTTTTTTTTTACCAAGAACCATTCCTATGGTTCCATCACTGTGACTCCCCGCATACTAACTTTTCTGTATTGTGGCTGACTACAATAGACGTTATGTTTGGTTTGAAACCATTTCACTTGAATATAAGCAGAATGTAAGTGCAACAGGTTTCGCTGGATGAAAACAAAAGCCCTAGCGTTATCATTTTCTTTCAACTGTCGCGTTGAAACTTTTAAGAGAGGCTATTCTGCATAACTCTTTTACTCTTTAAATAAGTCTACATGTGGCTCGTAGACGCGACGTGAATCTCGATCAATACTGAGAAACGACGGGAAATATCACATCTCCAGAAGAGGGAGGCACACTCTATAATTAATAACAGAGTTTATTTTAAAACAAACAGACGGTTGGAGGGGAGTGAAACGAAATGACACCAAATGGTGTTGATGTGAACTGGCATACATTAACATGCTCACCAAAGATAATTTTAACTGAGCAGGGGGGGGGGGGGAGGGGGTGGTAATCTGTTCGATGAACTGGCGTTGTACCCAGGGTACAGTGGTAAATTTTTAATCACTTCAGGCCTATGAAACTGGGCAAACTCTGGCTGGATTGCTCTTCCAGCTCGTAAGCTGGATTCTCATATTTCGTCTTTTTCATCTTCGTTTCTTTTTTTTTCACCTGTTTGATTTGATTTGATACTTTTTTTCTTTTGTATATATTAGGTCCTCTCTGTGAGACCATCAGTGAGTGCAACGTCCCTTGCGAGAATGGACGCTGTACTGAGAGTCCAAATGAGTGTGAATGCTTTCCTGACTGGGAACCTCACGGAAAATGTACAAAATATGTCGGGGCTTGTTCCGATTGCCATTCTGAAGGAGGGACCTGCGAATACGGGCCAAACACGTGCCAGTGTAAACCAGGTTTGGGCCTCTGCGAATTTTGTTTTATTTTCTTTTTGTCACATAGTAGTCTTCTTCAACGCCGTTATTTCTCGGAGAGATAAAAAAAGGAGAGTAAGTAAGAGAACTTGTGCATAGTTGCAAAAGCAACGACCCTTGAATCAAATTTACCTTAAACATCCTGATGAAAAGAGAAAAGAAATTCCGTGGTTGGCTGCGACTGACGAATTTATTTCCTTTTTTTAATTGCAAATCAGAATTTCCTTTGTCTTTGAAAAACGCTTTGTTCGCCTTCCAGAAGTATACTCAAGTAGTTCTGACAGCATCCTACCAGGCCAGGTACAATCAAATTTATTTTAAGCAGCCTGATGAAAACAGAAAAGAAATTCCGAGGTTGGCTTTGGAAAGCTGCGACTAAAGAATTTATTTCCTTTTTATTACATGGCAAATTTTCCTTTGTTTATGAAAAACTCTTAGCTCGCTTTTCAGAAGTATACTCAAGTTTGGCAGGGCAGGGTACAAAGATAAGGAGAGAGTAGAACTTATGCAAGGGGCGAGGAAGTGCAAAAGAAAAGAATTATCTCCCGATCTCGCTGATTGCACTTCACGCTACAATTTTATTCTTCCACTTATCTTCCTTTGTATGTCGGCCTCGCTAACCCAGGCAATGAGTATTTCCACATTTGTGATAATTTTAGGAACTCAAGTGAATCTTAAGTGGCACTTAAATTAGTTACCTGTAAAACACAATATGGAAGGACTGCTAAATATCCAAGTAACTTATGCTTCAGCTTTTTTTCTTCAGGATATACCGGTCTTTCATGCGAACATAGGAATTGTGATGGTTGCGAGAATGGCTCATGCGACTTCGACCATTCGGGTTTAAAGAGATGCCACTGTGACGAGGGTTGGGCTAATCAAGTCCATGTCCCTGGCTTTAATGCTCATTTCGGACCGTGCACAAAAGTCAAACACTGCTTACCACCATGTGTACATGGCTCATGTCCAAATGATCCATACAAGTGTGAATGTGCTGATGCTTATACCGGCAGAGAATGTGATAGGATTCAATGTCCAGTGTGCTGTCCTCCTCAGACATGTGACTGCTCCGAGCCAAAAAATCCAAGGTGTCTTCCTCACTGGCATCATGACTGTTGCTTGGTAAATTCCTGCTTTAGAGGCGACACCTTGGTACATACTGCTAATGGAATGGTACCCATAGAAAAAATCAAAGAGGGAGACTTGGTAATCGTTCGCCATGAAGACGATGCTCCTGCCATGAGCTACTTGCGTCGCGTCGACCAAGTTCGGAAGAGGTTATTTCGTGCAAAGGATCTCGTCGTGCTCCGAACAGAGGACGAAGATATATGGGTAACTCCCGACCACCTTTTTTTCGAAAGCCCAACAAATTCGTGGAAGAGTGCCAAGAAGATAAAAACGTCACATCTGCTTCAGGCCTTAAACGGAAAAATGGTAAAATTTCAGAGGCTCCTAACTGGGTCAGAGCTGTTACCATCAGCTGACCAAGACGAACTCGTAGCCGTTTACGACATCTCAGTGAATGAGTACGATCGATATTCTGTCGGAAAAAAAGGAATTCTCACGGCTTCGTGTAACAGCACGGATGCTATCAAGACTCGAGACGAACAAGTGTGGGGTAATTCAATGATCCGAATCTTTCGTACTACGGACGCTAAGACGGTGAGAATTCAGAACTTCCTAGAACCAAATCAAGAGTTGTTCATCTTAAAAAGATCATTTAGATCCTATCCTTTTGGTGTATTTTAATCTCTGTATCTAGTGCTGGTCGTCCCCGGTGGTCCCCGGTGGTCCCTAGTTTAAGTTCCCTTCCTTGCCACTCTCCCGATTCGTTCCTAGTTCCCCTGATCGCAGCGCAGCCCCAGTTTACATCCAATTTATGTTCATTTGTAACAGTTATTTCATTCTTTTTTTACACTGGCCCTGAAAAGCCCCGTCGGGAGATTGGTCACCTAAAATATTTAGTCGGTTATATTGTCACCATTATTCTTATATTTCGTTTCTGGCAAACCTCCACAATTTTGTTGTTTTCTTTGGCAGAGTCGAAATAATTTCGCTTAGTTCTTTTAACATGAACAACTTCCCGTGAATGGAAACAACTCAGTGCTGATTTCTCTTTCTTTTTTCTTTTTTTTTCCTATGTTTCTTTTTAAATCATTAACAAAAAGGTTTAAAGCAGATGTCAGATCGGCGGATCGCAGCAATATTTGTGAGAGAGTCTAGAAGAATGTACTTCAAAAAAATAAATTTCCTTCATCATCCGAAATAGACTGAGGGGAGTGGAGAAGAATAGTAAAGGGGGTGAAAGGGATCACGTTCACTGATACCCAGGGCTTCGCCGTCCTACCCCCTTCCCCAGAATTTCTCATTGTCTTGCTTATCATGTGTCCATGTTTTTTTTTTTTTATTCAACTAGATTATTCCACCAATTGCAAAGGAAAAAGATCACGCAGGCTTTCCAATCTATGTGGTTGTTATAATTGCTGGTATCCTTGGCGTCATATTGATCATTGTATTAGTGCGAAGGAGGAAACTCAAGGGGAAGTATGACGTAGAGAAGGAGTCCCTGATTGCAGCTAGCACGCATCCACAATAGGCTCCAGAAGCCCTCACCTTCAAAAAGAGGCTATTTGCAAAAGCATATTTGTCAAATGAATGTCATTGGGCTAAGAGTTATCAATGGTTTTCCTTAAAAAAAAAACGCACTTGACTCTGTTTTAAAGCAAAAACTTTGGGTTCTCTTTCTTCCTTTTCAAGCTTCAAATTGTTATGAGATTCTAAGCTTCGAATCCTGCGTCACCCACAAAGTTATTCTTTTGAATATTAATTTTTGCTATCTTATTTCTATCACGAAGTAGAGCATTATGTTGTCTCACGGAACCCCACTTCTACAACCCCTTTTGAGTGCCGTGATAGAAAGGTAACTCTTCCCGCCCCCCACTTAGCAATGTTCGAGCGAGTGCAGTAAGTTTGAGACACGCCGCACTCTTAGTGATCCACAACTCTCACACAGCCATTAAAGGAAAAATAAAAACTAATCGCATTTGTATTAGCTTTGAAAAAAGAGCTAAAAACGGAGATTGGGGTGACTAGTGCTGTATTCACGTTTACAACAAGGCAGGTCTGGTACGCTTAGTTCCCTGCACGCCTCGCAAGGCCGGAAAGGGCGTTGCGTGACGTGACCACACAACGACTGCTAGAAAGACTATGGCACGTATTTTGGTATAGCATCTTTGTGGCTCGTAGTGGACAAAGTATATATGATAAAATGGAATACCTTTTTGTATTTAGGTAAAAATGACTCTATTTCCCGGAAGAAACGGACGAAGAAGAGTTTATTTCGTGATGGCGCGTGGGGCCTGGGGAAGTGTCAACTTGCACGACGGAGTCATTTGTTAAGATTTCTCATGCAGGCGCAGGAAAAGTTATTTGTGATCAAGTTTCTCATGTTTTGTAAAATTTTTTCTCTTGGGAAATATGTGGGCAGTTTTGTGCACAAATTTGTTTCTGGCAATTTTTCTCCTTTTGTGAAGAGTTTTCATATCATTTCCACCCCCCCTTTTTTGAGTAGAATAATGAGAAAAATAAAACATTTTATTGGGATTATATGTCTTCAGTTTTGCTGTTAATTGCATGGAACTTGTAAACGAAACCTTTTGGGCCAGCTGTTTAAACAGAGTTTAGCCGTTGTTTAACAAAACCGCGTCCTAAACAATCCTAATTTTAGCTGAACCTTTTATCTGCACATTTATTTTTGTGATCAGGGCTAGGGCATTTATTTCATTAAATCAACCATCTTACAGAGAAAGCCTAGGACCAGTGATTTGAGTTACTCCTCGCGTAAATGACCGGCCCATTGTATTCCGATATGTTACAAAGCTCAAGAGATTTGAAACTTCAGCAGTTAGGGAAAGGTTTAAATCGCTTATTGTTTTGGTTTTGTTCCTTTTTTTGTTTGTGAAGTGTTGCGGTTTTTTGCAAAATGATCACATTATCCATCTGTGCCCAGTGTCATGTGTTTGAGCACTTTTCTACCATGGGAGCAACAATTTTCATATTAATGAAAATCATCAATTCCTCAATTTGCGTTTAAAATGTTCATATTTCGAGTTGTAAATGGACCATATACTTCCCCTATGACGCGTTCAGATTCTCAACGCGGTTCCTCGCGTAACTTAACTTAGCGTCACACAACGCGTGATGCTGTGATGAATCGATCTTTTGCTTTTTTCTCGAGTTTGGGACGCCTTTGTTTGAACCTTAGAATTCAAAAGAAGTTCCTGTTTACTCCTGAATATCATATGATCTATATAATATGCTTTAATTGCATAAAAATGAACAAAACAGGGTGTAATGTAAAGGGACTTTCCCTGCTTAATTATTCGTGGAAAACGGCAAGGTCATTTATGTTGCAATTCGCCTCGAAAGAATGTAAACACGTAAACTTCCAAGCTTCAAGATAACAAACCAGCTGAAAATTCAGATATACTTTTAAGTGGTTTTGCATTTGTCTCGAGATGACCGGTACCCAGTTGATAATTGGGATAAAAACCTTCCATATGCGCAACTGCGGTCTGCTATATTAACAATCAATATGTTTTTCGGTTTCAAGACTCGGAGGGAACCCCCTAAAAAATTTGAAGACCATGACCTTTGCTCAAGCTATTGCCAGAAAAGATATGGCAAGGAACTCAATATTGCATTGAAGCATTCTGCGAAGGTCTCAAAATTTCTGGATAACAGAACTAATATCAATGACTTTTATGGAGCTTTATGGTAGGTATTTCAAAAGTTGAGAACCCTTATCAAGATGCGGGGTGATATCTAAACGTTTTTTGCGCATTCAGCAGGAAGGTGAAGAAGGGGCTTTCCCCGAAAGCCCAATTCATTTCTGTCCAGCGATTGGCTTATTTTCCCCTGCATGATACTCATGTGATTTTAGCCTCAGACTATTATAATGACGAAAGCCATCAGATTCATCAGCAAATTACTGATACGATTGCAGTGCTGTGGAAAGTGCTAAAGAATAAAAGAAGTTAGAGTGAATCTTCTGTTAGGGGTAAGTTTTGTCAGCCTGCTTAATGTTTATAACGTCGTACAGAACTGTAACTTCTTCTTTTGCTCCCGTCTGCTTTGTGTAGAACCGAAAATATTGCATTCTCAGTTTGCTACTGGACGTAACTTCCGACGTGCTCCCATTCTGTGGTTCAGTTTTCAGTAGTTTGTTCACTTTCAGGACGACCAAATGTCATTTAACCGTTTGGAAATGAAGCAAGTAATTTGCATCATTCCGACACTTTTTTATGAAAACGGACGCTTCAAGAAGCGCTTGCAAGCTGTTAGAGCGGAAGCAATCTATTAAGGAAAATAATTCATTTTCCGAGTTTTAATGAGATCTTTCGCATCCTTTTGAGCTATTTTCACACAGCTTCTAGACCAGCTACTACTGATATTGCAAATTTAGTCTTCTTTCAGTGGGGTGGATAGTATTCGAACTGAACCACAAAATAGAAAGCTGCTTTCTGTGATTCGAAACGAAAAGTAGTTATGTTGGTCATTATCAAAATTTGAATATCAAGAAGAAAAGTCTTCTTGGTGTGCGTCACAGCATGCTTGAAAGAGGTCACGCTGAAACAAATCATTTTCATGATAATCTGTTGAAAATCAGTGCTCAGCCTCATAATTTTTATCTGTTTCGTCGAATTTTCCTGTCAAATGTTTCTTATATTATTGAAACAGAAACCAACACTGAGCTCGGTGCAACGTCTGGGCGCGTCACTTTTCATTTCGCCGAATGACGGAAGTTCTTGATTGTTATTGATTAAATATGACAGCTAAAATAATGACGCCATATCAAAAAAATATATTGCGTTAAAATCTGTTTATCATAATTTTTATCTTTTTCCACGAATTTTCCAGCCAAATTTTTTTAAGAATTAAAACCGACTGAACAAGCTTAAGACTACTTTTTCGCTTAGAAACTATTAAAAAGCCCCAGGCATTGAAACCTTCCGAACGTTTAGCTTTGGATCAGAATGTATAAAATACAAATAATTGTCAATGTCTGTTTGGTTCATAGAATTTTACGGAGCTGCAATGCTGAAGTATGCATACCCTATTATGGGCCT
This sequence comes from Stylophora pistillata, assembly GCF_964205215.1. Classification (NCBI taxonomy): domain Eukaryota; kingdom Metazoa; phylum Cnidaria; class Anthozoa; order Scleractinia; family Pocilloporidae; genus Stylophora; species Stylophora pistillata. Next base: position 10,193,206 of record NC_142521.1, on the reverse strand, counting down.
GCTGGTGCTCGTGATAATTGAAGTTGAAAGTGCCTGTCCTCCAGAAACACAGTGTTTTGGAAATGGGGACTACAACTCGGCAGCACAGAGTTGTCATTGTTACTCGAGAAGGCGAACAGGATTATATACAGGAGAATGCTGCGAAAGCATAGGCTGTAAGCCAAACGCTACTTGTAAGCATGGATATTGCGGACCTGACGGCCTCACATGTTCCCGTTGCCAAACGGGATGGAATGGAACCTACTGCGAAAAGGTGGAGTCGTGTTTCCCTTGGTTTCCTTGCAAGCATGGCTCCTGCATTAAGTCCCGGATGAAGTGTGAATGTGAACCAGGCTGGGTGGGTGACCTGTGCGATCGCTCCTTGTGTAAAGTGAACTGTACTTATGGCGCATGTCCAAACGATCCCAAAAAGTGCGAGTGCTATGAGAACTTTCTGAGCCCCGAAACAGGTTGTGACAGGTAACAAGAAAGACTTTTTGCGCTTTCACGCCGTGATAAGATTGTACTTAAAAAAAAAAAAAAAACTGAAACAGAAAGAAAATGCATGATAATCAAGCTGTTATTTCTCTTTTAATCGAGAGGTCTTACTGTGCGCATGGATGGGAGTGCAAAAACGGAGGCTACTGTATCGACCTCAATCACTGTGTCTGCCCACCTCATTACTCAGGTGAGACAAAAAAAAAAAGTTTTTGACATAGTTAACATCGTGATTAACCATCCCCCCCCCCACCCACCAAAAGGGTTGTGGGAGACTTATGCTCACATGAAAAATTTATACTTGCATGTGTGATAAACTCCATGTTTACAGCGATGTTCCCGTAGCTTCACGCTTGCTTTGCTTTTATGTTCTGTTTGTGTTCTTTTTCTCATAAACCAGGCCTACACTGTGAGACAATCAGTGAGTGTAGCGTAACTTGTCCACACGGACGGTGTAACCACCGTCCTGACGTCTGCGAATGTGAGACTAACTGGGGTCCTGAAGGAAAATGTGACACGTACACCGGACCCTGCTTGAACTGCAGCTCTGTTGGAGGAACGTGTGAAGAGGGGCCTAACACGTGCAAGTGTAAACCAGGTAGGTTTGAGTTTACGCAAATTTAATTGCTCTGAAATCTCTTTCCTGACCATACAATTTCATTGCTACGCCGAAAGAAAGGGAACGTGAAAAGATATTTCTAAGTAGGAAAATATTTTGATTTTTCATTAAAGACCCAAATTTTGGAACGATTTAAGTGAGGAAAATGTAACCGAGGCAGGAAATGGCTGTCTGAGTTTCGACAGTGAGAATAAAGGAGTTATACAATAGAAATTGAAAGTTCACTGCGATTAGCCAATCATTCTATAAACAGTCTAGCAAGTAATAGTAATGGTTAGCATACATTTTAACATCTGTGGTGTACGTCTGACTTTTCTTAGGATATATGGGTCCACAATGCGCTGACCTGATGTGTGACGGGTGTGATCACGGATCATGTAGGCATACACCGACAAAAAAGCATTGCACCTGCGACTTTGGTTGGAGCAACCAAGTCCATGTCCCTGGCTTTGATCTCCACTACGGACCCTGCAACATCATCTCCTATTGTACAGAACCTTGTGTACACGGCACATGTCCAAATGATCCCTACACATGCGAATGCAACCCTCCTTATGTGGGTACAGAATGCGATGTGATACAGTGCCCAAAGTGTTGTCCTCCACAAACGTGTGACTGCTCCGATGTAAACAATATAAAATGCCTCCCAAGATGGCACCATGACTGCTGCCTGCTTAAGTCATGTTTCAGGGGAGACACCTTGGTACACACAGCCAATGGATTGGTACCGATTGAAGAAGTGAAAGAAGGAGACATGGTAGTGACTCGTCACGAGGGCGACGACCCCTCGGCGTCACACTTACGTCGCGTCGACCAAGTTCGAAAGCGACTCGTACCTGCACGTGACCTAGTCGTGTTCCGAATGAACGACGAAGATATTTGGGTCACTCCCGACCACCAGTTCTTCGAAGTCGGAAATGGATCGTGGATAAGTGCCGGAACAGTGAAGTTGACTCATTCGCTTCACGCCTTGAAAGGAAAAGCGGTAAAACTTCAGCATCCAGCCGTGACGCCAGCGAAACTGTATGGAGCATACGACGACACTGAGCTAATACCTGTTTATGATCTCTCTGTGGATGAGTATGATCGCTATTCTGTCGGAAAAGAAGGGCTTCTCGCCGCCTCGTGTAACCACTCGGACGATATGTTAACCCGAGACAAACAGGTCTGGGGTGAAGCAGCGCATCCAAAATTCCTCACCAGATCTGAGGGAGAAGAGGAAAAGGTGAGAAACTTTTCATTTCAAAATGAGCACGAGTTTTTTTTCTTTTTCAATTAATGCTAGTTATACATCCTCTTTCCAGAGTTCCGACATTAGGGATTATTTCAAAGTTCTTCTGGAAAAATGGAATGGAATGTTAAACTTCAGTATTACACAGCTTCATGAAAAAGAAAAAAATTTGAACTCGGATTAACTGTCTCCACTTAAAAATGATTGGCGAAGAGAATTGAAGGATTAAATTTTCCCTAACGGTGCACATCATTTTGTAGTCCACTTATCACAAGAGAAGACTATTCTGTGTCTTAATTGTGGTTTTTTTTTCCTTCCACAAGGAATCCGTCAGTTTGGAGAGTTCAGACGAAGAAAACTTTGAACCAGACAGCTCTGGCTCAGATCTTTCCAGTCTTGCACCCATAGTTGGTGTTCTTGCCGCAATATGCTTGTTGCTTGCCATCGTTGCAATCGCAACGATCCACAAAAAGAAGAAACAACATGGCAACGAGTTAGAGTCCTTGATAACCCGAACCTGAACAAATGGCGCTGTGCGCCAGGTCTAAAAATAGATATGTCATCTTTGGACCCTCTGCTGGTTTAGGACAAACACTCGGAGTCTTTACAAGAACTTGTATGCGAAACGTGTCAGAAGCAAGACTATTTTCGCTCAAAAAATTTCTTACTTTCTAAAATGGTTGCTGTTGGGGTACATGTAAAAATGACTCAAGATATCCAGAATGATTGCCAGATTCGCTTAAAGAAATGCTTAAAAACGGTCGGAAAGCCTTCCTACCTTTCCCAAAGCCGAAGCATGCCTTGGAACTTTGTCAACACCGGGTAAATGCGTGTTCTAGAAAGAATTTCTCAGTTGATAGTGTTAACTACAATACTTATATTTGTGCTGTACACCGAAATCCTTGACAAAAGCCTTTTCAAACCGCTTGTTTGGAAACGTTACATAGATGACATCTCGCTATGGAGTACAAATTAAACAAAGCAACAATAGAACGTCTCATTGAAAAAGCAAACAATCATCATCCAACAATAAAATTTACGGCTGAAATTTCCGATAAGGAAACAACATTTCTGGACACCTACATCTATAAAGGCGAACGATTCGAAAAGGACGCAATCCTTGATATGCGTACTCATTTTAAACAAACTCAGTGAGACATTTCAGCATGCACACTTTAGTTCCTTTCACCCACAAGGAGTTAAGAAAGGCTTAATAAAAGGAGAGGCCCTTAGACTTCTCAGAATAAACTCCTCTCAAACAATATTCGAGGAGAAAATTGCAAATTTCAAAACGCATTTGCTAACGAGAGGCTACCCAGAGGCCTCATTGACACAACCCTCTCAGAGATGAATTTCAAAAACAAGAAACTAGCTCTTCAACAGAAACCGGAGACGAACCAACAAATCTTGCCTTTTATTGCACAATACCAACCATCAGTGCCAAACCTAAAGCAAATTCTCATGAGACACTGGCATTTAATAGAAACACAACCAGTACTGAGCCGGCGAACTATACAAAAAATCCGCCACTCGTATCTTAAAAAAGAGGGCGATCGCTTAAGGACATACTCGTAAGGGCCAAACTTTGAATAGGCTATTCTAAACACGCGCTGGGGAGTCGTGTAGGCCTGTCAACCCCCTTTTTACGATCCTTAAGTTTCACGCGATCGACTTTACTTTCCTTTAGTATCTTCGCCTGAAGCCATTTCCCATCATCTAGACTTAAATCAAGTCCATAATGTTTTCCCGACTTGAGGCAGTCACGGACACGTGCGATGAGGTCTGCTCGTTTTCCGCTTAATTTCAAGCCTCTACACCTTAACCAACGCTTCAATTGTGTGTTTGTGTACGTAGTTCTCTTGGTCTTGCTCGAACTTTGAACCAGGAACACCGTCGTTTTAATTTGGAATACGAGCTTTAGTGGCGTTTGAACTAGAGATGGGCGCATCATCGCCCATATTCATTTACTCGAGAAGCCTGTTTGTTTGTCCTTATCGATCTGGGGGGTCAAAATTTCGTGACATCACAAACGCGCAGCGCCATTGCATGCGCGTCGGATTACGTCACGACAAAAAATGCAAACTGTAAAGCCTAAATATGGCCAAGAAAGAGGTCTCACTGTAGAAATCCGTTGAAGGAGAGAACATGCCTCTCAGAAGTAAATTGTGGAACTTGAATTATATCTACATTTCAGTGTTTATGCGCAGATTCGTCTTTTTGACCTTTGAGAAATTAGAAAATTATTTGTTCTACCCATACAAGGTCTAGGACGTATTTTATCGGGAGTTCTTCTATCAAAAATTAGATAGATGTAAGGTACGCGTCAAAATTTGCTCCGTATGTTGTTCAGTTTCCTGACAATGTATCGATTTTAACATGAAACTGATCAATACGTAAACAATAAAATTTATAGCAAAATTAAACGAGGTTGTTTCAAAATATTGTTAGTGTAAGACGAAAGGTAGTTCTTATTGTGTCAGTAAAGTGACATGTAAACTCTGAGGTTCAGAGACCAACTTGCAATTTCGTTTCATGTTGTCTTCAATCATTATCGTCATGACCATCTGGTTTCAGAAGCAAATAAAATAAACCCATCTCAAATGACCATCGTTTTCCCCATAAAAACAACACAATTGAAAACAGTGTGACACGCACCTCCAACTGTATAATCCGTAACTTTCATAAAAATGTAAAAAACAAGTAAAAAATTAACGAGTTTCATGTAAAAACAATTAAACAAACTTGTGCAAGGAAAAGGTTTTAGCGACAATTACCACGGACAATTTTTTTATACTACGCTTTATTTTCCTTTCAAATGAAATTTACAATAAATAACTTCAACAGCCTAATTAAATCTATTTACAAGAGTGCAATTTTTACAGACTTACAATGCTAAACTAAATACACTCGTCTGGTAAAAAGACTGCAGCCTCTTTGCTGCTTTTTTTTTTCTTTTTTTTTTTTTACAAGACTAACCAACTTCTCTTCGTTATTTAGTGTGCCTGTATGACATACCTCAAAACCTCTCTCAATTGCAGAAATTTATTGTTCCTCTAATACAGTAAAAATCACTACTCTGTGAAATAAAATTGCTGCAAAATTTTCAATGGAGGTTCTTTCGAGGATTCACTGTTCTTGATACAATTCTAGCAGAGCTTCTGATGCTTCCACAGAGACAGTAAGTGTTCCGATCTCGGAATCACTTTCAATGTCATAAACTGCAAAGACACATTTTTAAAAATCTCACGTTAGTCACTTCGATTTATTCTGATATTTTACTGCTACATTCAACAGTGAACAAAGCGTGAAGAGAATTTGTAAGCCAAAATAGTCCCACGTGACCACATCGTGAGACAAACGATTACGTTTCTCTTTTAGGTGTTATTTACCACCATGAATATCCAGTCTACTTTACGACAAAATAGCTTTTTCTTTTAAACTCCGGTGTCTATTGAGCAACCTAACCAATGATACTTTATACTCACGTGTTATATCCTTGTCAACGTAATCCCCTTCATTTAAAATCTAAAGAGAGAGAGAAAAAAAAATAGGACCACGAGAGAGATAAAAAAACCGCACTTTTCCTTACGTAGGGTCAAACATGAAAGAGGTTAGGACGGTGTGATGTTCCAAAGTTTTGGAACGAAGAATAAGAAAGGTGGGAGAGGTTTGAGAAAGAGGCTTAACATACTTTGTTCAAAACCCTGCAAGAATAGCCTAGATGTGTATCCCCATTGTATCCGGCAAAATTCACTTTGAATCAGCTACAGACTACAAGCCTACCCGATCGTCCCGAGTAAAATTCCTCAGGTATGTCACTGAGAAAGAGGCACGGTGGTATTAACACGTTCTTAGGCATAATTTCTGAAGGTAGTTTAAAGCTGCATTCTATTTCACGGAGTTCTACGCGTTGTTCTCTCCGGTAGTGACGTCACTTCAAGTAAAAGGATCCCCCCATTAACTGGCATAGTCAGTAGGAGGAATAACTCATTGGACGTGAATAGTCCTTCTTCGATTACAACGTGAATACGATGCAGGGCTCGAAAAAAACCCCCGTCCGGTCGTCCGGGACAAGTAGATTTTCCCCGGCTTCGGGCAAGTAACTTTCTCTCCTTCCTTGCCCGACGGGCAAGGACCCAGCGGGCAAGCCGTTCGCCGACTAAATTTTGGATAACGATTTTGAGAAGAAAAGGTAAGCTTTAGGCCCAAGGGTAATCAAGTGTTTAGATGAAGCTTGACGAAAATTATAATTTATAGCGTTTTGTTGATTGCGTGACGCGCGCCCACGGCTCAGAAGTGGTTGCCTAGCACGTGATCAATGAAAGTGATCAGCACTATGAGGACTACATTCAAGATGGTTTTATCACATTAAAATCCATTCTTGGGTTCATGAATTATTAATCAGTTTGAAAACTTGGGCAAGCAGGGAAGTGCCCCGGGCAAGCAAAACTTAAGGGTTACTTGCCCAACGGGCAAGGTGTAATTCAAATATTTTTCGAACCCTACGATGTTTTTGCTACAAGCATTACCCACGAATTTTCGTTTTTGCAATCACAGCACCATCGTTTCAGTATCATAAATCAGCAGTTCCGTACCAACCTGCACAAAATCCACAGACGCATAGGCTACGTCAACACAGTCCCCTTCGTCATCACCCTCAGGTGGGTCGCTGACCACAGTGAAAACGAGTCTACAAGGAAATAAACCTGTTATGATGACCAGTTTGGAGGCAGTAGGTTGAAAGATGCATAGGGTACAGTCTCTATTCGAGACTGAGTCGCATTGCAGCAGGAGTTTGTTTAGGTTGGCGAGTACATGTATGTATAACTCTTCCGACTGATACTAGTCTGGTTAACTCCCAACATTTCATAAGGATTCCCTGATAGTTCGCTCATAATCAATCCTTGAATAGCAGCACTGTGAGATTTTAATCATTTGCCCGAGTAAGGAACTCAAATGGCCCGGCCTGGGCACCTCTCCTTCCAACGCCTGGTGCACTCAGGTAACCTCTACGTTACCGAGTCTCTCAAACAATGGCATTGCTACATCTTGGTCATCCTTTGACTCCCTAATAAAAAAATAACCCACACACACGCACGGTCATACGCAAATAAAACTAAATACACACACGTACAGTTTCAGACCAATCAACTCTGTAGGAGTCCATGATAAGCTGAAACAGTTAGACAAGCGAAAACCGCAGTCAACAATGATATTAGCAAATTTCTTCATTTCTTACTTAGGATCGTTGCACAGCATGTAAGCCAAGTAATTTCTTTTTTCCTGATTTTTTTCTGCATCCACGTGAAAAACTGAAAATTAGACGAAAGAGTTAGTACATGTCATTAAGTGACGCGTACAGCCAGAAATACACGCAATCCTTGTGATTTTTCCAAATCGAGATGATGTCACAAACGTAAACTATTAGTTTGCCGTCTAATAAAGGTCTTGGAGATTTTCACTTTTGACGTAAAATTCGTTGATATTACTAAGCTATTAGTAATTTTTTAAAGGTCACCGAGTTCCTGTTACAGTATATCAGATGCAAGCTAAATGCAGAGGGGAGGGGGGAGGGGGTGGGTACGCTAATAGTTTCATTCTTACCTTTCGTGAAGTTATAGTATATCGGTCTATAAGGTGCCGGCTTTGGTAATGACATTGGCGTTTCCAAATCAGCGGGTTCGTAGTCGAGGAACTTGTAAGCTATAAACAGTTGTTTGACGTTCGGGTCTTGTAAGATCGGTGCCTCTGGGTCCAGGGTGAGACTGGTAACTTGAACGACAACCGTGGAAGCAGGCTACAACAAACACATGTTACAAATATATTAAAGGCACTCGGTCGGCTGGCCAGCCATACAGTATTTTGATCATGCAGTCTGACAGATGGCCACTGAATTAACAAGTGAATAAGGCTGTACGTAAGATAGACCCGCAGAAGGAAGGCCAGTCCATAGATTCCTTAGTGGGTCAGTGAGTCTGTCTATTATTAGTCTTTGTTCATATCCTTTCTCGCCTACCCTCACACTAAACACATCAAGTTTCCTACTTACGCTACCTTCTCTACACTTTTTCATTTGTTTTTGGCGTCAATAGGCAGAGAGACAGGGCTCAACATTAACTTTAAAGAGCCTTGATAAAGGCCCCTTTTTTTACTTTGCTTACTTTGGCCACAGATTTGGCTCGAGAATGCCTCGGAGAGACCACCACTTCATTTTCACTTGTTTCATTTGCACTCTCCCAAACTGTATCTCCTTTCTTCTGTTCCTCCTCACTTTCCTCCTCGCCCGCCTCTTTCTCATCCTCATCCTCCTCCTCCTCCTCCTCCTCCTCCTTATCTTCCCCATCAATCTCCTCTTCAATTTCCTCTGCTTCGTCGTCCAGTTCTTCCTTGGACTCTGCTGCGGGAAGGGGTATGTCCACCTCGTCACCGAGTGTCGAATCGATATCTAATGAACAAATTCAAAGGCATCATTACCAACAATTAACCCGGAGGAGTACTATGCATTGTAAAGTCTGCTGACCAGATTCAGAATGTTGCTCCTCAAACATGGTGTCCTCGCTAGCTGCTGCTTCGGTTGTTCGCCTCATTTCCTCAGCTACAAGAGCTTCATCATTCTAGAAGAGAGAATGAAACTATGAGCAGGAAACGCTAAGAAATCGCCATACTAGGGTTTACAATTGTACACTTTACGAGGTTCGCTCATGTTTTCTTTGTTTTGACAGTCTTCTGCCACTATTTGCGACTTCATCGCCAACAGTGTATAAAATTTACGAACTTCAGTTGTAAGTCCGCTCCAGGCATTTTTTTTTCTTGTATGGGGTAAGATGGGCCCTCCTTACCCGTCCGGGTAGCCAATCAGAACACAGACTTCGCTTCCTTTTGCCCACGGGCGCTGCCAGCTCTATAATAAGTGTATTTATGATGGCTTCTTAAAAAAATTTATTGGTCAGTCAGACTGTCATCTCAGACTGTCATCTCAGTCAAGCCGGTCAGCGTAACGATGGTGTACTTCGAAAATTGTTTAAGGTGCTGTTAACCCTGGGTCCATTCCTCGACAACTCACAGATGCCCTTGGTACCTGTTCATCTTCAGAGGTCTCACTGATTTCTCCAGTTGATTTCACCTGGTCCCCATGCTCCTCTCTTATTTCTTCGACAGCCTTGGCCATCTCATCAATAGACATCTCCTCCACGGGTTTCTCAAGCTCCACTTTGCGGGTGCGCGGGGCAGGCTGAGGTTTCTGTGCCGTCGCCTCAACTAACTCATCAACTGACATGGACTCAACTGGCTTTTCTCTGTTTTTTGTTGTAGAAAAATATTTAAGAAATCAGCCTCTGATGTGAGTTAAACTCGGGTACAACAGTAAAAATAATTTGTGATGCAGTAATACTGCACGCAGAGCCCAATCCCATGTCTATCCAATGTTTTTATTTGATCGAAGGCTTGTCTACCGTTTTTATATTTGTCTGTTTACTAACAACAGCAACTTTAACTGCAAGACGGGGCAAGACGGAGCCGTTTTCCTTTATCTCTCCATCTCGACGTAACTTTCTACTCTTAATTTTTCAGCGTCGTGAACGATGGGCAAACAAGGTGGTTTCGAGATTATACTTTGAAAAAATCTCAACTATTTCCGAAATTGAAACGCAATTTTAAGAAAAAACGCGACCCACTTTTTCTTCTCCTCTACTCTGGTTTCAGTTTTCTCTTTTTGATCTGACGGCTTTCGTTGCAACTGCGCCAGCTGAGCCGACTCTCGTCTGGCTACTTTTTCTTCACTTTGTTCTTGTTTCGGGGTGGACGAGTCCACCGGCGAGGGAGGTTTTTCTCTCTTATTCGGTGATTTGACGACAGGTTTGAATTCAGGTTCACTGTCAGAGCTAAACGGCTCATTATCATCTGGTATGCGCATCACACGCTAAAACAGACAAACATGGTAAACATTACGTATGATGCACGATCCTCGCAGTAGAGAGCGCTATTTATACATTGTGTCTGATTTATCATCACGGGTTTATAACGAATCAACTTAACGGCCTGCTCCCAGTTGGCTTGTTAGCTCAATTGGTAGAGCACTGCACTAGTGTCGCAGAGGTCAGTGGTTCGAATCCCGTACAGGCCTGATCTTTTTCAGGTCTGATATTCGCTATTGTATAAATAGCGCTCTCTACTTCGAGGATCGTGCATCATACGTATCTAATACCGCAGTTCAAAATATATGAACTTCATATATTCATTGTATCATGGTGAACATTGGAGAAGAGAAAGATCTCATTTCTGTTGTCAATAGTAAGGTGCACAGAAAAATTCCTCATGTTAAAACGAACCCTCGACCTTCGGTTTCCGCGCTCCGATGTATTACCGTTAGACCTCTGATTGGATGTATTACCGTTAGACTTCTGATTGGTTGTATTACCGTTAGACTTCTGATTGGTTAATCTCTCCTGAAACTGTCTTTTCATTTCAATGCAGAACAGTTGTGAGATTTTGATGTCTTAATCACTACATTAGCCTTCCCCTTTTAAGTTCGTCTATTCTAGTCAAATGTTTCCGGGATAACTTTAATGATTTACTGAAATTGTGTTCTGGGGTCCCTGCCTAGCTATAGGGGTCCATACGTTCAATTCATAGACAAGAAGACAATTTCGATGAATATTTAAAGTACATCTCCCTAAGATCTGAACGAAGTGAATACCTGAGGTGCCGCACGGGGCTTGGCACTGGCCGGAAGATACGTATATCTCCACTTTAGGTAAACATCAATCGCTCCGTTTACATCTCCCGAGGGCTGTAAAGAGAAGCATATTTGGCAATTTAATGACGATGGACTCTTCAGCTAGTTTTTTTCCTGTTTTTTTTTTTTTTTTTTGGTTTTTAAGGCTTTCTTTAGTCTTTCGACGGTTTGTTCGTTCACTTGCGTGCTTTATTACCCGTCTGTCTTTTCAAGTGTCCGTCCATCCGTTCTGTACCTACATCCATCATTGCTCTTTGTCTCTTAGTCATGTTTTCCAATCTTTGGATTTCGTTTTCATTAGTAATGGCATTACATGACTAACAATAAGAACCGCTTCATTCATCTTTTCCATGTACATGCTCTTGGAAAATTACGGTATTCGAAACCCAGTACCGTTGTGATAAAAAAATTTGAACTACATTTTAAATTTATGAATCACGACTGAAAATTTTGATATATACGTTCCTCTGGCAGGGTGCAGCTTTCGCCAACTAGACTACAAGCAACCCTTCCTTTTTGGCGAAGTCCGTCGCACGCGTCAACGAAAAATATCAGTGATGTTAGCCCGTCGCGCAGAACTCTGGAAGTGAGTCCACGCGGCGCATTAACATCAGTTTTTTCACCTGGTTTTTTAACGCGCCCGTAGGACCTCGGTGAAACGCAAGGACTGTTCGTAGTCTATTCACCAACAGATGAGCTCATGCAGTGACAGAGGATAACTTACCCTTCTAAGTTCAAACGTTCCCTTGACTGGTTTGTCGTTAGCTAATGTTATCAAAGGTACTTTAGCCAGTCCCAGGTACACCGTAGGTTCGGGATCTGCGTCATCAAATACATAGATCTCCAGGGTCTGAAATAATTACATAGGTTTCCAACTTAAAATTTAAATTATCCAGACGTTTTCCCGTCCGTCATACAGATTTCATTTTCTCATCTTACGCGCCTACAACATACACGCAAATCAAAAGCGAGCGAGTCTGTTTTTTTCATAAGCCATAAGAGAACTAAGCAGAGTTTATCAAGTTATACCAAGAAGACAGTCTAATAAACAAGGAAAAACAAGGTTGGAATATCCAAGTAGGCAAAGTTGTGATTGTTTATGTACTCGTGTGTCTGCATTGTAAACAGGCGCATCAGCGGTAAACGCTTTTTCGTAGCCCATGCCAGATCACGCAATAAACAACAAAATTTCTTGCGCAAACAAGATAAGTAAAGAAACACGTCAGCCAGTTACCGCAGCTCTAAGGTACGTGTCAAGCTCAGTTGTCATGGGGACAGGAAATGTCTTAACGTCATTGAACTCAGGTGTGTTGGTGCTCCGCACAATATCTGTGTCGTGATCAGCAAAATCAAAGAAACGGTAAACCGCGTATGGACAGGGCTGTATCCCTGAAGGAAAAGAGAGAAAAGATACATAAATAAAGACGGATATTATTATCAAATGACTCGAGCGACCCGCTCACGCAGTCCTAACGAAATCATAACGGACACTACTATGTGTACGGCCGCACAGTTTGACGTGCACTGGTCCGGAAATAGCCGTTCAGCCTCGTACTCGTAAGGCCTTATAACAAAACAATGAGAACTTGACCTTGACAAACGTCGCGATTTTCAACAAATTCTGAGTTGATTGCTCCGAGCTTTCTTCTTGAACAATCTCATTCGTTGCTTTTCCGGAGCCCACTGGCACCTGTTTGAGTTATGTCATTGGTTTCCAACATTTTCAACAATACGAGGTCTCATGAAAAAATGCACTCTGACATAACTAGTTAAGTCTATGCATTCTGAGCCTCATCCGAATATTTTCCCGTGCAGACCCTCAACTTAGTCAATAAGCACATAGTCCTACTTGCGACTCACGCAACTACTAAAGACCATCGGAATGCCTATTCACTCTACACACATTGTCGCTGCCACTGAAACTACACCATCCGTAAAACAAGAAAAGCGGCTTATTCTCGCTCGGACCGTCCATCTGGAGAAATAGACCGAATTCTAAATTATATTTTCCGAACTCAGAGAGAATACAGGTAGGTTTGTGACCAATCTGACCAAAGCTGACCAGTGCGTAACCTGCTTGCAGGCGGTAGTTTCTGTTTTAAAGCACGAGATTCAGCGCGGCGAATATTAGGTCGCCATATCGGACGGGTGAAAGATCAGTGACGAGTGACAAAGCATTCAATATGGCGACCGAATATTCAACCGAATCTCGCGCTTGAAACACAAACTACCGCCTGCAAGCAAGCTGACTAGTGTACGATCTAAGATATTTTAGAGGTGGGAAATTTGTCCATTTACATTCAAAAAAACCTTAGTCGCACATCCCTCTTACCCGGTCTCCTGGGCTGAATTGCACTGCACCTGATAACATGAATGTCAAGTTCATTGACGTCCGAGGGCGGTTTGTCCGGCACGTGACCGGCGTCTTCAAGGGCTTTATAAGCTCCGGAATTCATATAACCCAGTGCCTTGGTACGTTCCTAAAGCGGAAATGAACATCTTTAGGTAAGAAAACTGTAATGAATAGAATTGGCTAAAAAAAAAAAAAAAAAAATCCAAATTATAGGTACACTCACTCTGTACAATCTAATTGCTTGGTCCATGGGAACTCTTAGTCTGACCCAGTATTCTAAGGTCGCAAACTCGACGCCTTGGCATGGGGGCCTGTTGCCTACGAGGATAAAGATGAGAGGAACAAAAATAATATGATTTGAAAACAACGAAAAGCACTCGCAGTTATTTCAGTTGCCATCATTTAGGGGAGCAGAACCCGTAAGTCCAATCACCTTAAGAACTCGGTCCAAAAATAATATGAAGCAACTTGATGAAGAGCAGAAAATGCCTCCTACTGCAGCTCGCGTTGCACGCCCGAATAAAGCTCGGGGCGGTTGGTAGACCCGCAGGTACGTATCTAGAAGGGCGTGACATATCGCGCGCGCCACTTTTCTCGCTCTCGTTGACCTTACACCAATATCAATGTCTGAGAATTCTTACCAATTAGCTTTGCAGTGCCGTGAACTCTACCGTGAGGTTTTTCAAGAAGGTCCCTAAACTTCAGTTGACAAGCTGCCACAGTCTTGTAGTCCGTTCCAAATGCTCGATGGATTTCTATCAACGTGGATTCCTACCACAAGGAAAAAGGAAAGACTAATTGGACAACAAACACAATGGATAGTGTGCGCACCCCTTTCTAAGTCAAACAATAGATGTCGTCGAACAACTTACCTTTTGTAAGTAATGCAGAAAGAAATCGTCAACTCGCACAAGATACTGTGAGGTAAAATTGAATTCGGGTCTAAAAGCAAAATAAAGAGAACCGAGTCAAATATCTGCAGAGACTTAAGAGCACTGTACTAATAAAGAAGTTTAGGCTAGGTAGTAAACATGAATTCAACTCTCTCCTCCCAAGAGTATATATGGGGACCGGCAAGTTGCCAGGGAAGCCTGGTGAAATAGAGGTAACCTTGCCATGGTATGGCTCCCATTCTGGAGAGAGTCTGGCGTCCCATCCAGCGGGGAATAGTGATATTCCTGGTAGATACGGACAACAGGACTACTTCCGGTTGGATGTGCCACTGACATGAAGCACAAGTGCTGACTTATCGACTTACAATAGTAAAGTTAATGATTATAATTATGGTCTTTCACACAGTAAATAAGAAAAGTCACAAATATTTAAGTGTACCTGGTCCCCTTAACAACGGGCGTCGTCTGAAGCTCGTGTTCAAAAAACTCGTACGTCACAAACGTCACCGGTTCGTCATCTTCAAACTCTTTCATGGCTTCCTGAGACAAGATAACCTGATTGGGAGAGATAGGACGAGCACAACATGAGAAAAATAATATCAAGTTGTCCGTGACGATGGAGTAACAATATGATAAGGCGTACCTTATCAATGTGAATTTCGAAGATGTTCTGTCCTCGCTCCAGCTCTACTGTACTATCCATTTCTTCGAACTCGGAATCCTGCTAAAATGTAAGAGTCGGGGAAATAGTAAAAGCCTCTGTTGCACAAGAAATATCTTTCAAGAGGAATATTTGCATGTAAAGATCGCAAAAGATAAAAGGTCATCGCACAACAGCTTATGCAGTTACAGCACTCCGTCGGTACCGCTTCACTGTCATGAGTTCCATTCAAGCCTAAAGTTCTCCAGGCTTTATTTTAACAACACTTTCAACTGTGCGTATAACTGCAATGATCTCTCATTCAATTAAACAGATAATAAAAAAAATTAAATAAATAAAAGTATTTTATCACCTCTAAAGGAGCAGCTTTGTACTGTTTGGTTCCATATGCTACGTCACGCATCTGACTTTCAAGTTTCTGTAGAAAAAGAAAAGGAAACCTGAACGATACTTTGAATAAATGAGAAAAAAAAAAAAAAACTAGCATGAGATGAACAAATTTCCAAAACAAGACATTACGTTAATTTCGACAGGAAAATTTGAGGCTCTTCTAAACTGACGAAAAAGTTAATAAAAAGTCCACTGTTTCAAGGCAAGGGTACAAACCTTGTTCATGTCTCTCTCTATACATGGGAGGATCAACTCACGTATTATCTTATGAAACGAACACTAGATGTCGGTACTAACAGTCCGCTCTCAACTGTGCATGTATATCAAGGAACACAATTGAAACTGAACACCTAGATTGACTCAGATTGACGTAGAGAGACATGAAGACCGTGACAGACAGACGGACAGACACAGACAGACTGACAGACAGACAGACGGACGGGCAGACACAGACAGACTGACAGACACCGACAGACAGACGGACAGACACAGACAGACGGACGGACAGACGGACAGACAGACACAAGGATCGATAGTAAAGTAAAGGTAAAGTAGAGCTTGAATTAAATCCATGTGGCAGCCACCTAAGGCTGAATTGCATGAATTTACAAATTCCATTAATACAAAGCTTATAATTTGAAAAAGTGCTAAAACCTACAAACTTAAGCTTAGAATACGAATTTATAAAAATTCGTAAAAATTCATACTACGAAAACTGCTAACGCCTGCACATAGATGGCAGAAATGTGCTAGAAAAACGCTTGGTACGCATGACAAGATTGGCAAAGTGGCGTTGTCTTTTAAAGTTATAATGACATTAGTTCTTGGGAGAGAGAAAACGGTGCAACTTATGATCTGGATTAGATACAATAGAATCAAACAATTTTTCGTATTGATGTATGCGTCTGTCCTCTACAGATGCCATCTTGTATAATGACAGGCTGTCATCGTAAGAAAGGCCTGGCAAAATAATTGATAGTGCACGTTTTTAAATTCGTTCAATATCCTTACTTAAGTAGTCAGGAAGTGCGTGATGGTACAGTGGAGCACAATATTCTAGAACTGGCCTTGTACAGGAAAGATAAAAACAAATGATATCGTGTGCTGGAACATCTGCAAGCTTAAGTAATGTAAGAAAGTAGTAACAACTGCAACACAGGCAGACTGATAGACAGACACAGACACACACACACACACACAGACAGAAAGTCAGACAAGCAAGAAATAAGGGACCAAACAACTTATCTGGGGCTCGGATTTTTCTATTAAACAACTCATCGACGGAGTAAACGTTCGGTTTGCTAATAGAGGGAGAAACGTGTTCCACAATGGAAACTAAAACATAAGTCATGATGTTGTACTTACTCGTATTCTATCAGCCCTTATGTCCAGTAATTGAGCATACTCTTGCATCTTCAAGTCATACTCTTTCTTATCTTCAGTCATCTTCTTGGTTACCCGCTCCACCTTAACAGGGAAAGAGACGTTTAAAAAATGCTAAGGATTCAGAGTCAAGCCGAGAAAAGAATCTAGCGGAAGGACCAAGGAAAAATGGATTTATCTCAGATTCGAGCGACGTTGCGATTGGTCGAATTGCCACCAGAAAGGATCAGTTAACTCTGCATACGAGAATAACTTGAGAGAAACTAATAACGGTATGTGTACCATGACGCAACTAAGAGAATTGCTATTGACCCGGAAATGGAAATTAATTTTTCGCAGTTTACCTCCCACCTACATTTATCCAGGTTATAATTCATTGACAAACGTCAACGATTACTCTCCCAGGTAGAGAGGGGCACTATGAGAGTAAAGTATCTTAACCAAGAACAAAACAGAGCACTGTGAGAGGAAAGTATCTTAAAACAGAATGACCTGTGCCAGGTCTCGAAACCTGACCTCGACAAGCTTACAAAGAAGCCATAGAGTCTTCCACTTGTTGCGTTCCACTAAAAAATACAGTTTGGTATAATCGCAAGTGGTGGCCTCATGGGTTAGTGCGCTCGACTCCTGATCGCGTGGTCTGGGTTCAAGCCCTGGCCGGGGACATTGTGATGTGTTCTTGGGCAAGACACTTTACTCTCCTCTCACAGTGGCTCTCTTCACCCAGGTGTTCCCATGGGTACCGGCGAATTTAATGCTGGGGGATAACGCTGTGATGGACTACCACCGGATCCAGGGTGGAGTAGAAAAACTTCTAGTCGCTTCATGCTACCGGGAATCCGGATTAAAGCGCCGGCCTAATGGGCCACTTGGCTCGTAAACAGCGTTTACCTTTTATCATCGCAAGTAAGGTTTTTAAGGGCTTCGTCTAGAGCGAAAGCGCGGGGCACATTCTGAGTGGAAATAGTGAGATCACTACAACACAAGCATGGTATTTTCGCTCACCTCTGTCTGATAATCTTTGTTAATTTTGTGCTGAATAATCAACATATTTCTTGTCTTCTCAAGCTCATTAATTGTGTCCGCGTGTGCAGCTTGTAATTCTTGTACTTGTCGTTTCATATCTACAAGAATTTACAAGAAAAAAAGACATGATTGATTTTTTTTTCATGGAATCCAAAGCATCGTGATCTAGTTTCTGAAAGTCGCTCACCATGGAACGTTCTTTCACCCAAGAATCGTTTCGTTGGTCGTTTCGTTGTACAAAAAATTACCTTTATGCTTTTCATCATCAACCTTTTCCAAGAAATCCAAGTCCTGGCTTCCTTGTTCTTTCCTATGCTGTTGAGAAAAGAAAAAGGCAAAGGTAAATGTATAGCGAACGATGAGACACATTTTTTTTTAGAGAAGATGGGGTTGAAAGGAGTAGTAGACTCGACCTGCTCTCAACAGAAAGAAAAGAACTTACTTTGATCAGCACAAGGGCTTCTTCAATTTCCTGAAAATCCACCGCACTTTCCTGCAAGCAAGATTAAAATGGGCGATGGTAAGGTTTATCTACTACAACTTTAAGTCATGAAACTTATCCTCTGGTTTGAAGATAGGAACTGTAAAAAACACGTATTTAAGTTGCTTATTAACCTTTTGACGAATTAGAGTGACTAACATCTAATTTCTCCTAGCAATATTGTCCCTGAATCACACCATTAAGGTCAGGAGAACAAAGGAAATGATCACCAACTAAAGAAGCTCGTGATTGTTTAACAGATTCTCCTTGTCAGCACCTTAGGGGATTTTATAGAGTACAGTATGGAGAATATGCATACTGATGTAAGGGTGTAAAGGATTACGATGTTTATCTTTACCGGAAGTGTGTATCCATCAGAAAAAAAAAAAGGTGATGCAATGGCAGAGCCGACAAGGTTAGCCTGCCCTTAAAAATTACCTTAGTAAAGAACTTCATCTTCTCCTTCAAGTCATCGTATTGTTCTTTTAATGTGTAATGTTGTACCCTCAATTCACGTAGCTCCGAGTTTAACTTTTCAGCAGACTCTACCAAAATGATGACAAGGATAGAGAGGTACGCAGTGAGGCGCTACAGTACTTAACTAACCAGAGAAATGATTACAGCCAATCAGAGTAAAGGTAAATTACACAACGAACCAGTACGAATTCCAAGGAAATAGCGTCCGCAGCATCATTAATGGCGCGAAATCGCGTATGCTATCAATCACAAGAACCACCAACCAGAACAAAGGTCAACAAACAGCAACCGATAAGAATCGGAAGGAAATGACGTAAAATGGCCACAAGCGTGGGATAACGCCATCGACCATTGTACTCCCTTGAGGTCTTCCATGACTTTTCGAATAACACAAAAAACGTTATCGCGCTCAATCTCGCAAGGAGTAGTGAAAAGTTAGCGCTGCTGATGCCTGTTAAGTTTTGCCGGTCTTCGCATTCTCCTCGCGAGTGAATCGGTTGTGTATGCTCCGCTTTCAAATCGCGTGTACAGTCTGATCCTCTCAGCTGCACAGGCTAGTCTGTGTATAGCGTTGTGTAGTGTATTGTGGTGAGTTTGACTGTTAGTATAAATACAGAACTCACATTTTTTGATAGTGAAAATGAGATGGAACCGTAAAATATTCATATACACACAGTTCTACCCGCGCTAATAACGAATCTCACCTCTTTCGCTGGTTAATTTGTCAAGAATTTCATTTTTCTCCTGTAAGTCTGAATGCAAAGTAGCTCTTAGCTGCTCCATCTCCACCTGAAATACGAACACGAAATGTTCACCAACCCCGTCCAAAGCCCAAAAATCCTGCTTCCTATCATCAAATTTCTCCTGTGAAGTCATTTACCCACTTTACGTCCCCGACAAGCAGCGTATCCATCCATTCAAATACAGGGTTACAAAAACAGACAACCATGCATTTCTTCGTCCCCCATTTATGAACGTTCAAGCCAGTCTTAAGTAAATTCGACATTCCCTTGAATAATCATATCTGGAACTCAAAGCTTACAAATGTAACACTGACCATCCGATACGGTTTCTGGTAAAACGTTCACCTGCTTACGGAGGCCAGGCGAGCAGGAAAGTAAGTGCAAAAAAATGTAACAAGCACGTGACACTTTCGATCGCACGTGTCGGTCTCACTCACTCACGCAATTACTGCGAAGGCCATAACTGAACAACACTCCAGCTCAAATACTTAGGGCATAAGCGGTTTATAAACTGTTTTTCATATGTCTCTTCGTTTGTATCCGTCTCTTAAAAACTATCCAATTAGTTTTTGTTTTTTTAACTGAATGTGTCTGCTGGAGACGTTAGGACTTGTTTTTTAAACACACTGTACCTCCATTTGCCTGTATTTAGCTCGGTGTTGTCTTTCGCGTTCAGCATCAAAAGCACTGGAATAGTTTAGAAAAGAGGAACAAATAGAGAAATACATACAAAGAACAACAACAACAAAAAAATTACACACACAAATAAATCACCAATACATACAATGTATTAAGTCATGTATGCAGAGCACTGTCTCACCTGTTAACCAGTTTTTCATTCGCTTCTTTCAAGATAGCATTATCCGCTTTCAGATCACCAATCATTTGAAGTTGCTATTTAATCAAAACGAACACATGCCGTTAGTTCGTTTAATTCTTAAGACACGTGATGATCTAGCGAGTACTTAAGACTAGGGGGTCTACCGTCTCATAGATTCTCTATTTATGAAAAAAAAAAAAAAAAAAGAAAAAAGAAAAAAGAAAAAAAGACAGGTGAGAGATATACCCTCCCAGTACCCGAGTCTCCGTGGTGTGTGGCACGCTGTGCTGGTAAAATCAATGATGAGAACTGCTCCTTCCCTTACATGTAAACCAAAAAATTTCGAAAGATCTCCCTGATATCTTGTTGGTATCCATTTATATTATTTGAAAGAGAGAAGCACTATGACAGGGACCACGGAGAGGGAGGGGCTAGGGGTTTAAACCCCACTCCGCTTTTTCGAAATAAGCTTGTCCTGCTACGCATGCCCTGCGGCCTTGTTGGCCAAATAGCTTGTGCTATTTAGCACCCCCCCCCCCCCACTCAAAAGTTTGTTGGGCGGGCCTTGTGTGAAAGTAAAGCGCTTCACCAAGAAATACAACGCAATGACCAAATTAGGGCTTGAAGCTTTGACTTGAGTATGCTCTCCGCTTGGTTACCACACTGTATAGTGTAAATACATTGCAACGATTTTAACCCCTTATGTAAAATAAACGTGTAAAATATTCTAACCTCTGACAATGACTTTGATGCTATTCCTCCGGTCTTGAGGTCATTCTTTAAAGCAAAATTCTTTGTTTGTTCCTGTAAAGACGAGGAAGAGTAGTTAGACTGTGCATCAGTATATATGAAACATTCATCACTCTACACATGTATAAATCCGTCTGCAAAACCATCGTATTAAGATTCAAATCGTTAACAGTGCGCAACATACTTAGCACATTTGATGGCCTGGCTGTTGCCAGACTACGGTCTAAGTACAGTATCTCCTGCATATTCAGTTTTTCTTGCATGTACAGGTGTAAGAGCACCAGAAGCATCTCATTCATTGGCCAAATAATAGAACCTATCTATTGACCTAATTCAACCACAAATGTTTAGGAAACTTGGCTGCATAAAATGACACTGCATTTATACAGAAATAAAAAAATTGCAGGTTGATAGTGTACTTTCTAATTTTATGATATTTTGTTTTGAATATGTGTACCTTCTTAAGTTCTTCATTTAGTTTTTCCATATCCTCAAGAACCTGAGTGTGACTTGCTTTTACTTTGGCAAGATTCTGTGAAGGAAAACACACATTCTTAGTCGTTAGCAATGCTTGAAAGGGTAATCACGAGATACACAACCGTAACATACAAGGCACTCATAAAGAATTAACTAAGCGATACTATGGTTTGTTCTTCTCAAAAAGTTTAGCTTAAAGTTTTCAATGATGGTTTTTTTTTTTTTATTCCATTTCAATCTTTGATATCCCTTCCCATTTAGGCAATCAACCAAAACATATTTTGAAAGCACATTGAAGGCAACTTGCTCATTGCAGTAAACAGCTTATAAAATTTCATCTGATGGCACCAAAAGAGAGTGGATCTTTTCTCCAGATAACAGACTTCAGATCAACACACTTGGATCATCTGAATAGTATTGGACTTGTATGTAATCTGATGGAATAACATGGCATCCATGATAACATGGCTGTCTTCTATTTCTTGTTTGCTATATCTACTTTCAAACAGTCATATTAACAGCCCTTGTTGTGTACATAGCTTTAGGCTAACAGAATATTTCACCTCTTCTAAATTTAAGTACTTGGCCTGCAGAGCTTCAAACTTTGTAACTTTTTCCTTCATCTCCCTCTGAAGTTTTATCAAGTCAACATTCTCTTGAATATTTGACCTGGTAAGCCAGGAAAAAATTATACTTTCGCCTAATGTGTGATATAAAAATAGTTAATAAAAAGTGACATGGCAGACTATGAATCTACATGAACACTGATCACTTACAAGTTACATCACTGTACCTTTCATGAGGCTGAGATGCAAACTTCTAAATACACATTTAATTTTACTGAAAATAGTTTGAATTGATTGTGCACATACAAATGTTAATGTAAAATCTCATTTTTCTTGCTAGTAAATAAATCTACTAAACTTCTTTTGCTAACCTTATCCTTGCCTAATTTGGAAAAAAAATTAGCCAATTTTATATCTGTATTTTGTATAATTTCAGAGCTGAGCAAAGAGTTTCCAGCAATCTGATTGGTCGAGCGGTTCCCTATAATTATGACGCTATGTAAACCGCTCCACGCCGGTTATATAAAATGTTAATAAAAGTTACTAAAATGTTATGATTTTAGAAATTTCTCTGTTGTTTAACTCTGAAATTATACTAAAACAATTATTCGCCTCAGGTTCAGTGAATATTGTCGAATAATCCCCGAGACTTCATCTCAGGGATTATTCGATGATATTCACCTCGCCTTCGGCAAATAATTGTTAAATATCAGTCTAAACTCTCAAATTCAAAGATTTAGTTTTTTTTTTTTGTTGGTATTAATTACATACAAGTAGTACAACACTATTGTTCCCCATAGTCTGTATATATCAGTCTTAACTCTCAAATTCAAAGATTATTTAGTTTTTTTTTTGTTGGTATTAATTACATACAAGTAGTACAACACTATTGTTCCCCATAGTCTGTATATATCAGTCTTAACTCTCAAATTCAAAGATTATTTAGTTTTTTTTTTGTTGGTATTAATTACATACAAGTAGTACAACACTATTGTTCCCCATAGTCTATAAAAGCAACTGGAGACAATAAGACTGGATACAAGTTGAAATAAAACATCACAATCATACCTTTGTGCATCTGACAGTTGTTCTTTCAACTGCATTATTTCATCCTCATGGTGAAGTTTGTTTTGTCTTAACTATAGAATAAACAAACAGAGTATCACAAAGTTAATAGGCAAAATGCTGAGATCCTTGTTTTGCATGTGACAGACTATCTGAGTGTCTTTTTAGACTTTGCAGCTCAAGATCCAGATTCCAGGTTGTGAACAACTACACAAAAACAAAATTTTCTGACTTCCACCACAAAGCCTTCCCATAGAGATAGGTAAGATCCAAAACTTATAAGAACCACAACTTTTAAGTTACCATTGCCCATGACAAACTATGCTTAGAAAGTACATGAACATTGTACTTTCATTCTGTTGAGCGACCACTTACTCCTGTAGTTGTGAAATAATGAGAACTATGAAGATGTATCCTACTGTCACTAAGTTACCTATTTTGATAACAGCATAAAATTAAACATTTTTGATCAGTAATTAAATGGACTCAGTTTCATCAAAGTTCTTCCTACCTGTTCCCTTAACTGGGCTCCATCTTCATCAAGTAGTTGAATTTGATCTTGAAGCTGAGTAATAAGCTCCTCTCTGTATAGGCAAAAGAAATTGTAAGAAGATGATGAAATTATGAAACCACAATCATAATGTGATAATTATTATAAGAACACTATCATGAACAGGCAACCCAATAGAATATAGCGTACTGGTGAAAAGACAATAGGCCAAGAGTTGAAGGGGGTTTTCAAAGTATATAATACATATGAAAAAATTACGTGCTTCTGATTGGCTGAAAATGGGTGCATTTTTCATGTAACATAAGGGCAAAGTTACAATGCAAGTGCAAATAATAAATAGCCCATGTGCTATCAAAATTTTGTCGGTCTTGGCTTTGTGGGATGATTTTTTCATGTAAATTACTAACAAGTAACAACATTATTTTTCATGTAATTTGGTGTGAATAAGCACTTGTAAATTTTTCAAAGACTAAAACTTGCATTTGCCCGACAGATGTGTGCAATTTTGTTGCCTTTGAAAAATTTACCCAAGCTTATTAAAACCAAAGTGCACTTCAAATCATGTTACTACCTATACTTACACCTGATTCTCACTATCAATTTACAAATTAAAAAATGTACTTTAGCTGGAAGAGAAAGGTAGGACTCAGTGTTTAAGAATTTGAGGATTAACTTACAGTTCCCTTTTTTCTAGCCTTGCTTCTTCAAGAAGACTG
Organism: Stylophora pistillata; assembly: GCF_964205215.1. NCBI lineage: Eukaryota > Metazoa > Cnidaria > Anthozoa > Scleractinia > Pocilloporidae > Stylophora > Stylophora pistillata. The sequence continues at coordinate 10,168,833 of NC_142521.1, read as the reverse complement.
TGCCCATACCTTCAAAGAAAAAAAAAAACAGAAAAAAAAAAAAAAAAAACAGGACAGAGCTGATAAAACAACATCTACATGTACACATGTATAGTTTAAAAGGTAATCTTAGATTGGAGTAAAGACTCATTTGCATAGCCAAAGGGAATTTTCTACTTTCTTGGGGTAGTGCTGCATGTATGTGACTGTATAAGGTTTGCCTTCTCTCCTAGATGGGAACAACCCCCATAACAACTGCTTAAGAACTCAAAGGTATACATGTATGTAGCCATCATTAAACTAAAACATTCTGTGCGGCTAAACTAATGTGAGATCAAATGCGTCGATCCTTGTAAAAGCACAATGAAAATGCTCTCTATAAAGCTCCCTTAGATGAAACTGCTGCATTCACTTGGTTTTAACCTGCCTAGACTACATTTAACTTAATTAAATTATGCATGATCTGCAATGGGAATTGTGGGTCAACAAAATATATTACATGTGGAACTTTTATGTGACAATCTAAAGACCAACACACCCAGGATGTTGTAGCATCAAAACTAGTACATCCTGAGTGTGGATCTCTAAATTGCAAACCATATGGTAACAACTGTCAGCACATGGACAGAAATTATGTTAAATGCACCAATAATGTATAAGCAGTAATTATCATTGCCAAACCAGGGCATAAAATTGTGCCTAATACAGGCGCCAATGCGACTAAATTTTTCACTTTGGCGACCAAATCCTGAAAATTAGTCGCCAAATTGGCGACTAGAATTTCTAATCACACCTCAGCTAGAGATCTAGTGATTGTTGAAGATTTGATAAGATAAATCTGCAGCAAAGTTCCTCGTTAAGCTTGTTTCCAAAACGCAGTACATGCACGATGTCGAATGTAAATCTACTGTCACTAGACGCCATCCTGGATTTAGGTAACCTATAAAGTTGTATATGATCCATTCTAGTGTCCTCTTTGTAGCTCGTGCGAATGTTTGATGTTTGTATGACTGTATCACTATCGACATGATAAATCTAGTACAGTGACAGGGTAAAAATTTTTTGTGTGTGTGTGTCATAATGGCCACCAACTTTTTTGGAATTGGCTACCACTTTAAAATATTTAGGAGCCAAGTGGCTACCAGAAAAAAAAGTTAATTTTACGCCCAGCAACCACTAAGCTAAGATATTAAAATGTACATGTACATAACATTGCCTCAACCCTTTAACCCTAATTAAGAGTGACTAGCATCTAATTTCTCCTTACGATATCACCCCTGAATAATATATTCAGGTCAGGAGAATTAAAGAAATGATCCCCAATAAAGCTCTTGATTGTCAAACAAATTGTCCTAATTGTCAGCACCTTAAGAAATGTATAGAGAAAAGTATGGAGAATATGCATACTGATATTAGCCAAAGAGTGAAAACCTTTAATATATGTGACAGTTCATGTGGGTTGAAGGTTACCTTGGTTGAGGTAGCATTGGAGGTGGCACTCTTGATCCCGGTCTACAAATTAAAACAAAAACAAGGAAATGCAGTTACAAAAACAAAGGCAAGATCATAATCTCTCTGTCTGTGTGATCAATTGTACCCAGATGTAAAAAACTAATCAAATGTTAACCCTTTCACTCTCAAGATCTCCATAAGATATCAATTCCACTCACAGCCAGCCATATATTTCTCAAACTTCTGAAAAGTTGGTCTTCAATTGTATAATATTGTCTATTTGATACTTTTCTACCTCTTCTTCACCTTCCTGTTCAAAAAGGCATTAGGATATTGTAGGTAGGTAAAGCCTGCCTACAAGCCAAGTGGCCCATCGGGCCAGCGATTGACTCTAGTTTCTGTTGCATGAAGCCACAAAGAGTATTTCTACTCCCCCTGGATGGAATGCTAACCCACTACAGGGTCACCCACAGCATTAAATTCGCCAGTACCCATTTGTACTCCTAGGTGAAGAGAGGCACTGTCACAAAGTCCTCGGCCAGGGCTCAAACCTGGACCACTTGGTCCGGAGTCAACACACTAACCATGAGGCTACTGCTCCTCCTCATTGAGGTTGTGGGTAGAAATAATTTTTTCTTTGGTCTGAGAGTAGAAGGAGCAGCTTGTGCTGTATCAGCTCAACTATCATCAATCTCTAACAGGTGTCCTGCTTATTTTGTCAGCACAATAGTTTATTAAGTAATTAGCTTGTACTGACAGAGCTCTACACATTATTTTACAGTCAATAGAATTACTAACTTCATATCATGACCTTGAACTCTTAAGTCTTTCCTCAGTCGGTTTCCTGATGGTGTTCTGGCATGAACACCCTGAGAAAGAATGTAGTACAGTATTGTGCTTAAGTAATACGAACACCTGTCAACAAAATTCCTGGCTTTCAAACTTTGGTCTGAAACAAAATTTTTGTAACATTTTTGCAAATTTTTGAGGCGGCTATTGTTTACACTTGTCCAAAATTTTGCTGATCAATTCACTGGGGATGTTAGTGAGTCTTGAAATTTCAAGAGAAAGTTTGTTCCTCCCAAAAATGGGCAGCAAAAGTTTTGGAGAAAAGTTATGCTTCATGGTGTTTGCAGAGGTTAACTACTTCATAGCAAAACTCATGGACTTTCCTGCTGTGTGTATATATTAAAGAAAGAAAGAAGAAGAAAACAAAACATTTTCATTCAAAACCGTGAACATTAAAATCATATTTTAAAAATGGCCATTTTCATTAATTTGTACAATACTACACAAATCAGGCAATGCTGACAGTAAATGGCACTGTGACAATTTGAAAAAGTCTGTGTCCACTTTTGATGTTGCAACAATTACACTTGTACATGCAAGTCACTCCATATCATCAACAAGTTCTTAATCAAATTGAAGCAATCAATTACAAAATAAAAATTATGATCTGACTAAAAAAAATGTACATGTAGTGTTGATCTCCACTTACTGTTTGAACACGAGGTTTTACATGGTCATAAGGTGTAGCACGCTTCCCTTGAGTCTGTAGTTGTTGCTTGGCAACCATAAGCTTAAAAAATTACCATTGGAAATAATCATAGGTCATTTCAATTAAGAACTAAATACTGGTTGATCTCACAAAAATAATTAAAAGTAACTGTAATGAAAACTGCTCATGCACTGTACCTTATTTTTCAATCCAACATTCTGCTTTTCTAAATCTATAATTTTAGCTTCCAGATCTGCTATTTTCTCTCTTGTTTCCAAGTTGTTTACAGCAGACACTATTTCAGAGAAAACATAACAAAAAATGAAATCTTAAAAGCAAATAATGTCTCAAAATATCTGCCTGATGAAAACTGGTAAGTCGATACAAGACTATTTGCACCACATACATGTAGAGGGACAAGCTCAAGACTCATGGGACCCTGGGCCATACATTAACCCTGGGCCATACATTAATCAGGGCTTGACATTAACTTTTCAACTTACTAGCCAAGTGGCTAGTGACATCTTAGACTTTAAGACAATTTCAGTTTATTTACTAACCATGAAACTAGCTAGTGGAAATCGAAAACCACTCACCAAAACTGAATTTCTACTAGTCTGTGGCTAGTGGGCTACCATGTGTCGAGCCCTGTAAATCAAAGCTCTTAAGAGCTGGACACCTTAGCTTTCTCACACCAAAGCTGTCAAGCATCAATTGATTCTTCTATGAATGCAGATTTGAATAATGTAACTATACAACAGCAAAATTACTGTTAAGCCTGGTTCACATATAATCGCAGACGGTTGCAGGCAATCGCATGATCGCTGAAACCACTCAACCAAAGATCGCAAATCGCATGTTCACATAATGATCCATGACACAACTGATCGGAGCGATCTGTGACAACTGAGTTCATGGTTTACCATTCAGCAGCAATACAATGTAACTCCAATCAACCAACGTAAACGCAAAGGACACCGAACTTTTAATAGGTGTTAACATTCTGCTTCTGTTGTCTTTACTTAAACAGAGAATTGTTGCCAGACCAAAAATGAAACGTTGCTTCTTGGTGTAGAAAGTCTTAAGAAAGAGAGAGTTCTTTGCTAAAGTGATTGAAAATACAATCGTACTTTTCTAATTTCTTCCATAAACTGTTCCATGTCAATTTCACCTTCCATCTTGTCAAAACACACGCACGTGTAAAAGTTGATAAACAATTGGTTGTCATGATGTCATGCCGCTTGCATAGCATTATTAGACATATTTCAATTGCATGATCGCAGAACTTTGTTCACGTATGATTGCACTCGATCGCATGAATAGAACATGGTTCTATTCCTGCGATCGTGATCACACTTGATCACACATGATCACAGAGCTGTTCACATATAATTGCAGACGATCGAGTGCGATCGCCTGCGATCATATGTGAACCAGGCTTTACACTCAAGAATTAAGCAAGTATCTGAGTAGGTTTGTTAGGATGTGGTAATAAGCACTTGTCGGATAACAGTACCTCCATCTGTGGCTTCCCTTTTCTTATCATGCACCAATCGTAGCAGCTTAGTTGCCATCCTAAATTCAGGAAAATGAGTAAAACAAGTAGAGAATTGGCTAAATACAGAAACAATTGATTTGAAATGACATTTAAAATGTGTTCAGAAAAATGTATCAAGTACTTTTTGATCTTCTCTTCTTGTTTCCTTGCATACTTCTTTAACTCCTGTGGCAATAAAAATTTTTATATTATCTAATAATAATCAAGGTAATAATAATCAGGGAAACATCAGGTCCAGGGAAAACAAAACTAACTAGTTTCCTGAGGGACCATAGATTAAGTGCTTTGTTATAATTATGTTTTGACTTTCCCTAAAACAATCATCATGTGGCAAAAACATGCAGTTGTATTCTGAGTGTGGGAAACAATTACACAATTGTGTATCCTGGTTGGGATACATTTTAATTTGATCAGGGGTATATGACCAAGAATCAACCGATCACAATGCTCATTTTGTTTAGTGATAATTATACCAACTGTACCATCATAGCATTACCTCATTTCAAATGAACTAGATTACAACAAGAACTAGGTAGCAAAAGAAAGAAAGAAAAGTTTCTAAAACAACCACAAAGCAAAATCTCTCAACCATTTTTCCAGCCTATTGTGCAAACTAGACGAGGATCTACATGTTGTGCAAGTACGTGTGCAGGTGTATGTATACATTTAGGTGTAATAATTAGGTATCTTTTAATTCTCTAGTGCCAAATTCAAAATACGAAGACACCTCTCTAAAATCTATTAGGTATCTGAGATATACATTACAGACATATCTTACTTATCAAAGGTCTGAATCAGTAGAGAAAATGATTCAACAAGAAAAAAGTAACGTGACTTGGAGTTATACAGGACACTGTACTTGTATACCTGATTGTCCTCCTGAAGCCTCAAATACTTGTCTTCAAGTTCCTCTCTGCTTATCTTGGAGATCAACTGGCGAGCATAGATCTCACTGAAAGGTCTTCCGTCTACAAGAAGTATGGATCACAAAGTTCCTAAGTTTTCCATTCCTGCAAATATGTGCCTTAACATGCATGAAATGCCTATTAGAAATGCCTATTGCCATTCTTATTCAATGACATGTAAATGATGTGGCCGGGTATTCTGAAGTTTAGCCAAAGCTATCTACGAAAGCCAATACCTCCATCCTCAGCAACGGAAAACGAGGGAGGTCCGTCCATGGCTGAAGCAACTGGCATACCACGATCGAAAATTATCAGCGGTAATGATCACCACGGCCACAGAACCCGTCACTCGTTACTCTGATCCACTTTCTTTGAATGTTTCCGCTCATGACACTCTCACGATGAGACCAAAAAAGTAATATGTGTTTTTTTTCGCATTAAATATTTTCTTTTGAAGCTGTCTACTAAAATTAACGCATCAAACCTTCGTTATTACTAGTGTTTCATCCTGAGAGTAGCCTAGCGCCGGCGGTAAGTCGCCGATTTTAAAACTGAATTCCCAGCGGTCATACGTCAAAGGTTATGCCTTTGTTGTCTTCCCCAGGTTCTCAGAGGTCGATTGGATTCTTAAAAACGGGGTATGGGAAGCAAATAGACGGAAGAATACGAGTAGAGAATTCTCAAGCCCGACCACGATTACGGTGTGAAATTTCGGCCATAACTTTTATAGCCTGGAGCAGGCCAACGGTATCTTTTGGACAATCCTCTGAATCAATCTACTCAGAAGAAAGAAAATATGAGAGTTCTTGTAGGTGTGTTAATGCAGTTACGTAACATGTACCCATGTGCATGTGAATTTTCTTTTCGTATGTTTATCATCTCATTTATTGCAATAATTATATATGGGACATTTACATTTGCTTTTGTTCCCTTTTTAACACTACCATAGCAGCACTGCTGTAGATAATAAACCATAAACATAAACTTTTTTTTAACTATACTGAAAATGTTTGCAGAGACAGGACACAAGCTTGTGTCCACCCCACCTTCTGTAAAGAGGTCTCCCATTTTCCCTAACAAAGGTATTTTATTACTTATTGCCTGTGTCAAAGAGCATGTCATACGCACCTTTTACATGCCATCCAATTTTCACCTATGTTTGAAAGCATTTATAACAAATAGAGATATTACCAGCACCCTGATTGGTCTAAAACCCATCGTTTATTCACCGGTAAACAATTCGTAAGTTAAAGTTTATTTTATGAAGCATGAATAACATGTACTTTCCATTGGTTTTTCTGGTTTAACTCTAAAGCATTTAAATATAAGATAACTGAGAGATTACTCGCACCCTGATTGGGTGAAAACCTTTCAATTTTTGCACTCACTGGTAAACCCCAAGGAAAGTTAAACTTTATTTTATGAAGCAATAGACTGCACTTTCTAGTGATAAATTATACTTGCACAATAAACTATGTGGGATGATGAGAGAACACTTGAAAAGTTAGTGTATCCCTTAGCTCCAGCTCATGATTATCAAACTCTTCTTGTATTCTCCTGACATCCAGAGTGAGTCAATATGCAGGTGAACCAGTAGAAAGAGCAGTTTGTTGCTTAAATAAAGCCCACTGATGACTGGGACTCTTTTTCAGGAGGGGGAACAGGATTTATTGGCAGAGCCTTGGTAGAGGCCTTGAAACGAAAAGGACATGAGGTCACCATTATTTCAAGGAGTCAGGCGCCTGGAAAAATAACTTGGGTAAGAACATTAAGATATTTATGTCTTCATGGAACTAATCTGACTAATTTATGTTTCAAGCATATTGCAAGGTTTTATTTCTGTATGGTTTCAATCGGTATGTACTGGTAGTTTGGAGGAAACAGATGTGTAGGGTCATTTAGCATGTATGATAGCAGCACATCCATGCCATCTGTGGTCAAATGCTCCCCCCCCCCCCTCCATACACACACCAGGCCCAGTTGTTTGAAGGGTGAATTAGGCCATAAATCGTTAAATGGTGAATAGTGCAGGGTGTTTTGTTAACAAATACTAGCTGGATAGCAATTTATCCGTAAGAAAGAAATATCTACCTTTTGAACAACTGAGTCCAGAATTTAAAATTGTCAGTCATACAGAGGTTGGGAAATGATGTGACTGCTTTGTTTTCAAACAGAGTGAGATTGCAAAATTGCCTTTGCCAGAATGTGAGGCTGTAGTAAATCTTGCTGGAGAGAACATTCTTAATCCGCTCAAAAGGTAATAATGCTATGGTATTGTTAAAAGTAAAGGGAAAGTAAGTGCTGGGGGTATTCAGGGGTTTCTGCTACGTAAGAGGCGCCATAATTATATTCTCCCGCTTGTCAGAACTGAACGTTTCAAGAGGACTTTTGTTAATAGATGTTTGTTCTCTTATTAGTTAGTCAGTTAGTAATTTAGTTAGTTCATTAGTTTTATACTTGCTGAGTTCATATCATTGTAACTAAACACGTTTGTTGTTTAGAATGCTTAATAAAGACTTTTACTTCTTTTGTTTTGATGACACTAATGAAAAGCAATGATTGAGCAAGGTGCAATGATTGAGCAAGGTGTAATGATGAAGTGCAAATGAATAAAATCTTATGCCAAAGAACTTATATGAACTTACAAACAAAGAGAAATTATTCAAAGAAAAAGTAACAGAATACCATTGAAAACAGAGTGTAGAAACAAACGAACTTAATGAAAATGGAAGAAAAAGAAAACGAACAAACTTGTTACAATAACAATCAAAATGAATGAAAATGTGACAGAGAAAAAAGATGCATACAAATTAAAAAACAAATGCAATTTTGGCGTCAACACGACTAGTATTGTACATAATGAAGTATAAGTAGGGTTTAATTACATAGTCAATCATGGTTGGCGAGTTAAGTTGTTATCACTTAATTTTTGTCAAAGCCATCTCATGACTGAATAGCAAAAAAAAAAATTAAATCTTTATTTTGCACTTTTGAACAGGTGGAATGAGGGGTTCTTACAGACACTGAGGGATAGTCGAATAGAAACAACTAAAACCTTGGCAAAAAAAATATCAGAGGCATCAAATCCTCCAAAAGTGTTTGTCTCCTCTTCTGCTGTTGGTGAGCTCTTTTCAATATAACAAAGAGTGCAATATATGTGTTCAAAAGCCCTTGTGGTTTACCCAAGAGGCCAAAATCTCATTCTAGGCTAAGTGCTGCGATCCATTTGGTTGGCTTTATAGCCAGAAATACTTTTGTCTTGTAGTGCTAATAATGAGGAACACTGAGGGCTTGCTTATAGTACACCAGCCTTTTACTAAACCTTGTGACTCACTTTATCTCTGCCACGGCATGCTGTTTAGAGCTATTCTTTGTTTTATATTCAATTTCACCAATATAAATTTCCCTTGAAGAAAATGCTGAATTTCCTACCCAATGTATTTCTATTTTACTTTATTTCCATGTGAGCTTGTGCAACTCAAAACTTAGGAAAACTCTTACATGACATTGAGAGAGAGAGTGGTATAGAAATAACTACACACATATTGCACTTGTTGCTAACTAAACTTCATATATGAAGACCTTGCAAGTAAAATGCATCTCACCACAAATTTGTTGTGATGTGGGATTCTCATCACTCTCCTTATTGAATTATGACTCCCAAGAGTGACCAACGTCTAGTTTCTCCTTACACAATCACTCCTCAATCAAATATTAAGGTCACAAGAATAAAAGGAATGATCACTGAGTAAAGAAGCTCTTGATTCTTAAACAGGCTCTCCTTGTCATCACCTAAGAGAAATGTATAGAGAACAGTATGGAGAATATACATACTGACGTTAGGGTGTAAAAGATTAAAGGATATCAAAAAAAAAAATAGTGGGTATTTTCATTTTAGGCTACTATCCTCCAAGTGATACTGCAGAATACACGGAAGATTCACCTCCAAGCTCTGCAGATGCGCTGACAACACTCTGTGCTGATTGGGAGAAAAGTGCTAAGCTTCCCGATGGCTGTAAGACAAGGCTGGTCACCTTAAGAATTGGAGTTGTATTGGGCCGTGGTGGAGGCGTGATACAGCAGACGATTTGGCCATTTTGGTTCGGTCTGGGAGGTAAAATAAGATTCGTATAAAATTCGGCTTGTTAGCTCAATTGGTAGAGCGCTGCACTAGTATCGCAGAGGTCAGTGGTTCGAATCCCGTACAGGCCAGATTTTTTTTTCAGGTCTGATTTTCGCTATTGCTTAAATAGCGCTATCTAAGTTGCGAGGATCGTGCATTATACGTATCTATAACCGCAGTTCAAAAAAAAAAAAAACAACAACAACAACAACAAAAAAAAGTATATGATCTTCATATATTCATCATATCTGTAAAGCAAAATTCATAGTAGCCTCAACATTTTCCTATTCCACGCATTCCATCACGCATTGGATTACGCATTGTGTTGGATGGACAAAATGGAACTCCATCCTCAGAAAATGGAACCAGGATTATTTATTTTTTCCCTTTCTTTCATTTCAGGAGTACTAGGTAGCGGTAAACAATATTTCCCTTGGATCCACGTGGACGACATGACGGGAATAATTTTTCACGCCCTGGAGAACGATCACGTGACTGGTGTATTAAACGCAGTAGCACCGCAAGTCGTTACAAACGAGAGTTATACGAAAGAGTACGCAGGCGCGCTGTGGAGACCTGCCATTTTGCCAACTCCTTCGTTTGCAGTCAATTTTATCTTTGGTCAGGATCGCGGAAAAATACTTTTGGAAGGACAGAAAGTTATTCCTAAACGGACGTTAGAGATGGGATACAAGTTCCAATACCCAGAGCTAAAACAAGCGTTAGCAGAAATTGTGAAATAAAAAACTTTTCTGTAGTCTTTTGCGTAGCGGTGGTACGGTGTTGTCACGCAACGCATTCTTTCGCGTATTTCGTGAAGGAATCAAACAGCGGCATTGAAAAAGACCAGATTTTTTCGAGGCATTTATTTCATGACTTTGAGGACTTTTGCCGTTATGGAGAGTCTAGTATTGTTGGATTTTTAAGAGTTTTGTGAAAGAGAAAACCGTGTTCAAATTATTGCAGTGTTATTAAAGGCTAACAACCTGTCTCCATCATGGTTACTTCGTTATGAGGAGAAAAAAGGATCTTGTAGTATGTTATGACTGATGGCTGGGATACCATTGACACTATATTGTTCTACATGAATAACTCAAGAAAGAAATAAACCTTTAATACAAGATACTTCATCTATTTTATTTCTGATACAAACTAGGAATTTAAAGAAGCAATTATTTGAAGAAAATTTACCGAAGAAAGACAAATTTTATATTCCCCTTAGCTTTCCTCCATTTTTTCTTTGTTACAGTTCAAAGCATAACATTCGGTCGCGTTTTTTGGTTACCAGAGTCGCCATTTAGATTGGAACCAATCAGGGAATGACGGAAATAACGGCGATGGGAGAAGCCGATTATTGTGTGTTTCTCAAGTACTATATCTAGCTGGGGTAAAAAAAAAAAAAAAAAATCAAACTAAGGTTAAGAAAATCTAAGTTCAATAAACAATCATTTATCTGTCGTCGATATCGTGATCACTTTTATAATGAGCCCATTGGGCGTCAGTGGACGTGATCCAGTTATTAGCGATCCATTTGACCCCAGACCACAGCCCACAGCCGCCATGAAGTGAGTACTCATCCATCTCTCCCATCCATCCTGTTTCTTCATCTAAAAAATGATTATACCACATGACTGCCTTGCCTCGCTTCGGTGTTACAACAACGTTTCCATCGTGACAGTATTGCATCAAATTGAACTTATCTACTTTCATGGTGTCGAGGTAAGTCTGTGGAGAAGAGATAAGGAAACGGTAGTTCTTCATAACTTAGTGAGTACAATGTCCCCTTCAAAGGACCAATATCTGCGGAGTGAGAGAGCCTGTATGCTTTGCAGGCATTTATCGGCCTAGCTGGTCCTGCGAGAGGCAGTTAGTTGTACTGTTTCGTTAAATGAAAATCAGAAAATCTGAATTTTTCTTAAGGGTGACAGTGTTGGTTTGAGTTTCATGATACGCATCTCTTTTCATCACGGGAGATGTTCTTCTGAACGAGTTCCCGGTTCGAAGCAAAACAATTCTTCACAAATTTAACTCATTTAATTTTACGAAAACAAAAAGCTACATCAGTGAGACAAAACAACATGGCGGTCATCTGACCTTATGGTCAAACTAGTTCCCAGTCCTTCTAAACAGGAGATACCATTTCTTGAACTTCAAAGAACTCGTGTGATGCCATTGCTATTCATTGTGGTTTAATACACCCTAGCTAATTAATATCAAAACAGTTTTTTTCTTCACCTTCACCACACCCCTCCCCCCCAGAGAACCACGTTCATTGGGGGAAGGGGTGGTGTAAAGGTGAAGCAAAACGTTCCTTCAATTCTTATGATATCACATTCCTCTGTTATTGAAAACGTAGCTAAAGGCCAGCCGTCTCGACCCATTTCTCCATAGGATGAAATTAGAATTCCCAGATTGACTCAATTCTGAAATTTAAATCGTTTGTTTATGAAGCGTTCTTAGAGTAACGAACCTTTCTATCAAAAGTTGTTTCATCTACCACAGGAAATGCGGTTTCTCCTCCTTCTTCCACGTCATTGAGATAATACAACACAGTAGCATATCTGTAACAAAACATTCAAGTTGGTCAGCTTCGCAGATTAAGTGCACTTTGATAGAGTAATTTCCAAGATGTACGTGGAATTTGAATACAAGGCTTTTCCCTATTCGATGCAGAAGCGTGGTGAGGGAAATTCGAAGGTCTGGGGTTCGATTCGTCACGGGAGTCACAATTTGTTTTCGGACCCAAACTCGTGAAAAGACGGAAAACATCACTCTATATTCCACCGCCTTGTACAAAATTTACCACCTCGTGCGATATCTACTCATTAAAAAATTTCTCTAAAGCAGCTCTTGCTCTAATGATCGTCGTACCAGCTGCTACAGGTGTTCAATACTAATGTTACCTGCAGACTCTACAATGTGGAAGCAAAGAGAGTTCCAGATGACAGCATTTCACGTGTGATTGGTTCGTTACGGGTTGGCTGTCATAGTGTGCGTTATAATGTCCATCTTCAGTGTATTTGACCACCTGACGATTTAAAATTAACTGCTGTCACAACAAAGTTTTATCACTCAAAGCACGGAGAGATAGCTCTACGTGAAAGTGTTGAGATTGCTCCAAGAGACGATTGATAATTCATTTTTCTTTTATATAAGCAGCCATTTGCAACTGCTTGTCTTGGAGCCAGACATCGCAAGAGTCCATCCTCCATACTGCTCGAGTAGCTAGTTTTCTATGGCCTTTCCACAAGAACTGGCTCTGGCCGGGTAATCAATGATCAGTTTACGATCCTTGATCAACAAATAATGGATGAGGTTGAGTATGATTTTCAGGATTATCAAGGCGGGGCCCATACTGTCTGTCGAAGCCGAAGGATGAGGTGGATTACTCTCTTTGTCATGCGAAAAAGAAACCAAATAATAATTTTTTGATCAAAATTGCTTATGAATTAAGGAGTTGCTGTGGCTGTAGCACAAACCTGTAAAGGTTCACCTCCTCGTATGATTTTATCGGAAAGCCTTAACAGCTTAGAGAGCCTGTGAAAACAAAAACAGACATATATATATATATATATATATATATAAGTCTACCCACTATATATATATATATATATATATATATAGTAAAACGATGAAACATGAAGCAAACTTCTAACTGTTCCAGCTTTAATGTGGCGACGTTTCGGCCTTCGGCCTTCTTCAGGTGGAACGTATTTACATAAAAACTAAAAACTAAACAGGACTTTTAGGTTTTAGTTTTTATGTAAATACGTTCCACCTGAAGAAGGCCGAAGGCCGAAACGTCGCCACATTAAAGCTGGAACAGTTAGAAGTTTGCTTCATGTTTCATCGTTTTACACTTACTTAATATTTTCATTGAAGCACTGTATCCTCCGCGGATCCTTCTACTGGGAGCTCATCGTTTGGTTTAACTTTTTACTCATTTTATATATATCTATAGTGGGTAGCGATCAAACAAGACGACACATGGTTTCTGTTACTCGGAGTTTCGTGCTTACGCACTCATCAGACAGATTTAATGATGAGTACGTAAGTAGAAGTAGATATCTATATTTATACAGGATAGCTCCTTCAGTGTAGTAAACACTGGTATCAACGGGGGTCCTGTTACCCACCCATCCCACCCCAGGGGAGGACATCCATCACACAGTAATCTCGTGCGTGGGAAATTAACGGGACCTCCATTTATTCGTCCCTGTCCGAGAAGACTAGAATATCTAATCATTTCTTGATGTTATAGAAAGGTAGCATATTCTTCTCAATTATTTTAAGACCCTGAGTGTTGGTCCGGCCGGGGTTCGAACCCTCGACCTCCGGCACAATAGTCCAGCGCTCTGTCCATTGAGCACGAAACTCCGGCGGAGTAACAAAAACCATGTGTCGTCTTGTTTGATCGCTACCCACTTTATTAAGCTCCGCACATGTGTATTGAGCACTATTCAACGGTAGCGGCTACTTCCTTACATATATATATATATATATATAACAATATATATATATAATTTTTTTAAAAAATCCCCTTATGAGTGGGCAACCGCGAAACAGGTCTGTAGGGATGTATATGTAGTTGTTTTTTCCGACTACCACACATTATACTTTTTTATATATATATATTTAGCTTCGCCTAATTATCTCAGGCAGGGAGACCACTACAGCTTTAGCCAATGACAGTGGATCCCGCGTTAACAATGACAAGGCCACATCCCCCATTCACCCCTTTTCAAGAAAGAGAAAATTGTAATGTATCATGAGAAGACACACGGGGCTTGCACTGTAAGTATCTCGGAGAGCTCCATACAATTCCTTAGCATAAAATTATATGGAATTGTATGGAGTTTTTTTTAGCATTAGCCGAAGCGCGGTGGGTGTTGTCACACATGATCCTCGCAATGGTCATACATGACAACACCCGCCGCGCTACGACTAACGCTAAAAAAGCTACATACAATTCCTTATAATAAAATTATAAGGAATTGTTTGAAGCTTTCTGGGATACTTACAGTGCAAGCCCTGTGTGTCCTCTCATACATCTCCCAATTAAAACTGAGGTGTTTACGATCGTCCATGGGAAAGTTACCCGATCGATTTTGGGTCCAGTTATTCGGCTCACCTCTTTCGTAATGTTTGTAACAAGGGGTCTGCTCGCTTGCCTTGAATCAACCAGGCCTGGTTACTAAACCTATCCCTGTGAGCTGGATGCTTTTCTTTGATTTCGTTCATATACCCATCCATGGCGGCGGTTGGCAGCGTGGTAAATTCTACTGGGGTCACTTGATCTATGATGTATTGATAAAAATGTCAAGAGCGGATTTCGATCAATTGTCGTGATGACTCAACCTCGTTCCCAGGGCCTTTTCCCTTAGCCCCACCCCCAGCTCCACCCCCAACTAAGGGAAAAGGCCGTGGGAACGAAGCTGGTGATGACTAAACCAAAGTAACCACGACACACACCCCCCTGGGCAACGCCCGGGCATTTAAACTTTTGAGAAGTTGTGTTCAAATGCCCCACCAATTTTTTTTTTCTACAAAGCAAAATCAGCGAACGGCGACTTTCTATACATTTACCAAGCTTTAAAACCTTGACCTTATAGACCTTTCCTTATTCGCGGAAGGGAACTATCACACTTAAACACCTCCATATTTAAAGATATAACGCCTGTATTTCGCTGGAAAGACTTGGCACTTCCGATTCAAGTTCCCAACGCTAGTCAGGCGAGGTTCAGATCCCCCACCCCCCGGGCACGGACGACGCCCAGATGCCCGTGGGTTGCCGGGTTGGGGGAGGGGGGGGAGGTTGATGTTGACGCTTCGGATCGATCGGCACACAATTAAAAAGGAAAAACAAGAAACCAGCTGAAATTGCAGAAAAATACGAGTAACCGAGTCTCAATTGGATGGTTTTAGCTTTGCATTTGATTGGTTGATATGGATGTTCAAGTTTTACTGACTGAACACGTAGAGAGGTGATGCGTAGCCATTGCAAACCCGGACTATTTTCGTCACTCAAGCAGAAACTGCTTAAAGAAGAGGAGAGAAATATTGTATTTGCTTGCAGGAAAGTGGTTTATTTAGCTACTCACCATCATCAAACTCCCAAATGTTCAGCTTGGTTATCCTAAAACGGGAAAGAAAAGTTGGAGTTTATACGTAACAGGAACTGTGCCTTCAAGTTAAAATCGTGAAGAAGAAAACTGATGATAGGCGATACTTACATGTCATCGACTTCTGTTGGACTCAGATAAAGATATTTGAAATCTGCTGCAAAGTCAATTATCTAAAGGAAAGAACAAAGTAACGCATTGTTGTAATGTCAAACGATGACGGTAGAAAGATTTTCGGACTTTTTTTCGAGGGAGTATCGTAAAAATGAAACCGAAATATTCCCAACTACAAATTACATTTGATGAAGATATCACAAGTAACCAATTAAAATTTAAAAGAATAACGTGGTCGATTGCTTGATGAGCTGGAAAACGTGAGTTGCACCAAGTTGCGATTGGTCAGGTTTTATTCTTGCATCTGATTGGCTGAGAGGGTGGCCAGAGTTCTCTTAGCCAATCACAGAGCCAAGCAAGGCTTTTTTTGTGCTGCTAAAATTGATAAATCAATTCTCTTGTAAAAGTGTAATTTTAACCTCATCCCTTGTGATGAGTCCGTCTTCATTTTTGTCCCAGTTTAGGAACTTTCCCACAGAGCCACTCGCATTTCCTAAAGAAAAATGATGGTTAAAATGAACAATATCGAATAAGAGGCCCATAGAGTTGAATTATTCCTGGAACTTGCCGGTCTATGATACAGAAGTTAATTTGAATGAGCTGCGTCAAGGTTTGTGGATTAAGAGAGAAATCATGTCACTCATTCTCCAGGCTTTTTTTCAATTTACACCGTGGCTATTATAACTGAATTCATATTATTTTTAAATAGTTACAAAAGTGAAATTGATATATCAATTGATAAATAGATAAATGAGGAACAAAAAAAAAATTGAAAGTTAGAGGGAGAACTTATGAAAAACGCGCAAGCACCCTTAGCTGTGAGACACTCCACCTAGTTAACAAAGTAAATGGAATATTTAGCCTCAAGGTTTTGCAGGATATATCTTTGTGGTCCATCACAATCTTATTCATCGATCATTGTTTCGTTCTGTTCTATTTCAGTTCCTCTTTGATGGTTTTCTTCTCTTCTGTTTATAGACAAATACACCAAGTCTTGTGCCCAGACCTTCCACGACCAAGAGGTTGTACACGGTAGGATCTGGTAACAAGATGAAGATGCACCCCACTCCCCAGTTTAGACGCAAAAAATAAGATTCCAGTCATCACAACATAGCTCCTATCTCAGAAACGAGTTAATAAACTGAGACTTTTGGGGATCCTCCTCGTTACCAAGCCTCCTTGTTAATTAGCATACCTCTTACAAATTCTTTGTTTTTCTCGAGTTCCTCATCGAGGTGAAGGTCGCTTCCTCGGAGGCCGACCTTTTCAGCTAAACTTATGATGTGGTTGGATTCGCTTTCGCTAAGAAAGTCTGGAATTTCTATAACCAAATAAAGAATAATATCGTAAATTTCGTTATGTAGCAAGAAAGTGTTTATTATTTGTGGACATTGCTGACCTGAATTTTCTTGAATCGATGCCATGATATGCACTGAGCAATCAATTGGACCAATCGCTGATTTCGAAGGGGAGCTGGGAACATTATGCCATGTATTTTCATCGAATATAAGGTATACAGCGTAATTGATAAAGAGAGATAGATTTAGCTAACTTTATATGAATAATCATTGACTGGGAGGCTGCAACCCTCCCTAGCGAGGGCAAAGAAGGGCAATCAGGCTATAATTAAGACGATATACAGAGACTTCTTGATATACAGGTAGCAGTTGCTATCTTGATCTAACACCAAATTCTCGTAACTGATTTACAAGAAAATGTGCGCCAGCCAGAGGGGAAGAATTAACAATCAGATCTTGGGAATCAAATGTTAAACTCACCAAATAGAGGAGGCTTAGATGCCAGTGTTATCATCTTGTATGTTTTTCCTTCTACAAGTTCAAGCTCTCTCACGTGACCTTTCTATGTTGATCATAACACATTATTAGTATTCGTAATCTCCATACGGTTGTCTTAACATTTCCTAGGGTGCTGACGAGGAGAATTTGTTTGACAATCAGGAGCTTCATAAATTGATGATCGTTTCCTTTATTCTCATGACCTTTCAGTTCAATCAAAGGTGATTATGCGAGGAGAACATAAAAGCCAGATAGTCATAGGGGCTCACTCACAGGGTCTCACTTATAGCGGTTTAAGGGTTAAAACAGGTTTTAAAAATTTCAATATTCACTCCTCTCTTTTTCCTCGAAAGCGAATTCAGCATTTTTGCAAAGGCGTCTCACCCCCACCACAAAGTTCTCAATGATCTAATTTGTGCAACAAAAATGATGATTTTTCTCCTTATTTTTTTAGCTATAAAGCTGCTTTGAATACTGTTTATTTAAAGTAGCAGGTGTCCTGTTCAAGGTTCTGTTACTATTTTTGCTGGTACCACGTGCTAATTTTGGTTTTATTTTGAAAATGGCGCCATTGCATAGTTTTTAACTTGAGGAGTTGTAGCACAATGCACGTATCTATCTAGTCTGAAACACATAGCTTTGTGCCGTACACGTACTTACATTATTACAGTGTGTACATTATAGTGCGACTACATAGATCGACCTATGGGGCGAAACCGCTGCTTCAAGCTATGGTTTCAGTAGATTGTAATGGAAAAAACTGTACTGAGAAGCCCACTTTTTGTACTCTCCCTGAATTACCTTTATCTTTATTTGATTATATTTTTATTTAGCAACATACCTTGACAGGATCCCATCTGAACAGCCTCGGTTCGTCATCACTGGGAATACACGGTCCTTTGTCTTGCTCCCTGAAACAGACGCCATTTTCGCAAGACTTGTCGAGTTGCTTGGGCGTATCACTGCTTACAGTTTGCGTTAAGTTGATGGTAAAAATAAAGGAAATAATTAGAATTTTTTTCTTGTTCCTCCTAAAACTTTCAAGTCGTGAACTTGTTTTGTTCATATTTGTTAGAATACTGCGCAATTTTCGCAAAAGTGTATTTCTGCCAAGTTCGCTGCACGCGACGTCTATTGGTTGCTGTGATTTCAGTGGAGTTTCTTTAAATATTTAATATTAATTTAATATTAAGGACCCTGCATCAGACGAAAAGACTGTTCTATGATTTTAAACTGTCCTTGATTTCGATAGATCGAGACAATTGAACCGATTCAAGAGCACAAAAAGATCAAGATTGGAAGGAAGCTTCTCCTGTCAACTTAAGCGCAATAAATAGCACACCAGTCCTGCAAAATTATGTTTTAGTGTATTCTTACCAAATTGACTCAGATAAGAGCCCACGGTACTCAGACTGGTTTACACGTTAAGAAGTAATGCTATTCCCCCTGGATACGATGCTGATCTATTTTGGATTAACACAATTAAGAGTATTGCCGGACAGGCGTAAAAATGGAGGACTGAAATCATAATACCAATAGCAGAATACAAAGATTACTACGACTGCTAAAACTGCAGATGAACTTACATAGTGCAATAGCTATCAAACTTGAGAAAATTAATTATTTCTTATCACTAACTGAAAAACTATTCATTTGCAATTCAGTTCGCCAGGAGTCATTTCAGTTGTAGATTTGAGTGCGTCCGTTAGGATTTAAATATACTAAAAGCAATAAGAATAGAAAAAACGTAAATATTAAGTCTAACTGAGCTGTTCGCTGGAGAGATGCACTGTTCGAAAAAAGCCAAAAGACATGTAGCAATGATCTTAGGCAAAAGATATGTGCGCCATAAACGGTGCCATGGCGTCATTCACATACAGTGACGGCAAATCAATGGATGGAGTCAGTACAACGTAATTAAACTTGACACAGCCGGTTGTAAAAAAAGGAGTCACTTTTATCTAATTAAATCATTTACCTAACTTCAGTTCAATATTTTAACTTTACGTCATGTTCCGGAAAGAGCCTAACTGTGGACTGGTGACTTTGTTTGGGGTAATAAGTTAACAGCCACAGTAGACTCATGGCATACAATCTTTCAAGAATAATGTTAAAAAAGTTGAAAATCCTGAAATGGCTTTGCAATTTGTTTTACCAGTAACTTAAAATCATTTACTCTGAAAGTTAATTCCACTCGAACAAAGACAGAATTTTAAATCATGATCACTACCTAAAAATGCTAAATACCGCACAGAAAAGCGCTAGATTCAGTTTATCTCAAAATTTTATGAGTTCAAAGTTTTTCTTCTTCTTCTTCTTTGATTTCAAAGTTACTTCTTATGTGCGCAAGTGGTGCGTCAGGGGCAGTAATCCAGTTATTTGCAATCCATTTGATTCCCCTCTGCACCCCACACCCCCCGTGAAGGGTGTAATCGTCCCTTTCTCCCAGCCAGCCAGTCTCTTCGTCCACGAAGTGATTATACCACATGATAGCCTTGCCTCGCTTTGGGGGGACCACTAGTTTGGCAGCATGGCAGAATTCCATCAAGTTGAATAAATCATCGCTCATGGTTTTGATGTACAACTGCGGGAACGTGGAGGAAATAATATCGTTAGGTATCTTCTTTGAAACTCTTACTGTTGTGCTCTGTGTGTCTACGATTTCACTGTTGATTTCACTGTTTTTCTTTTGCAGGCGAAAATAAAATTGAATTTAGCAGTTGCGCAACTTCGTCAGTTGGCTTTAAGCAAGTTGACTTTAAGCAAGTTTTGGTAAAAAAAAGAAAGCCAGATAATAATTACTGTACAGGACGAGAAACAACAAAAAAACTCAACGCATATGGTACGCCAGATTCTAAAATCGAAGCCGGGCGTCAGTGGGTGGTAGACGAGTGCCTTTGTGACAAAGTCATCCCCGGTCTCCCCATGAGGCATCACTCTTCCAAAATGTCCATCAATAACAGACTTAAATTAGCTAAAGTTTCTGAGCAAGAACAACGATATATTTTAGCCATTTTAGCCTTTTTAACCCACATAGCAAATCCCACAAACCCAAATAGTTAAAAAAACACAACAAAAGTACCGACCAAGTTTGAACAATTTTTATTGACACGTCGAAAAAATTGGAGATTATAATGATTTTGCTTCCCAACCAGTCGCATCGAAAACTAATAATCAACTATTTTACTGATTGCAGGGCCTTAGTAGCCATTACTGTTTTGATGTCACTTTATCACTGACCTGTTGATCGAACGTTTCATTGTCAGCAACTGGAAAAGCTGTTTCTCCGCCCTCCTCGACGTCATTTAGGTAATATAGTATAGTAACGTATCTAAAAAGGAACAGAAGAAATTTTACTTCGACTGACTTTAGATTGACCATCACACAAGAATGAGCCTCAATATTTGCAGATTTCTTCTTACTTTCTGCAGGATGAAAAACATTCCTACCGCGCGGAATGAAATACCGCAAGAATTCACCACTTACAGTTCTGAGAATACTCTATGGGAATAGGCAAAGGGTAGGACATGCCTTTTGTTTAACTTCGCTGTTGCTTTATTTCGTTGGGAAGTAAGTTTCGATGTTTATTAGAATTTTAGTAAATTATCAGTTTATCAGAATCAGCTTTACCCCATAAAGACAAACTCAAACGCAGATATAGTGTTTTATGGAATATAAAAACCAACTTTGAGCGTTAAACATCTCTTTTATTCTCTCCAATGGAGCAGCCAGCCCTAAATATGACAGTATGGGCCGTTTTTCCCGAGAACATACCATACTAACCTA